>NC_066847.1:18281503-18583169 GCF_001640805.2 Lates calcarifer | reverse complement strand
ACATAGCAATGCCTTCTGCATTCTTCCATTCATCACTCCATGAGTCACCTCAACCTACTCTTATTTATCCAACCTCGCTAACGCTGATTGGATTTGCACGTTCTTGATCTTTTATTCAATTTCCTGAAATAAGGTTTTTCTAGGACTTATACCTAGGTATACTCACAAAAAGGTGCATGTAGAAATACACACAAACCTGCATGCCATTCTTGTGCACACACACAGATAATTACAAGACTGCTCATGTGATTAAGTACCGTGCAAGTGGTTGTTTAGAGGTGTGAAATGAAGAAGAGATGGACAGATAACCCAGCCCCCAGAGACACATATTAGTGCGTCATTTGGTGTGAGAGAGAGTGTGCACATGACTTTGTGTGGGGAAAACAGTGTCTCTTAGTGTACGTGAGTGTGTGTTGTCAGTGTGTCTAAACCTCTCATTCCTCCTGCTGATAAGTCAGAGTTTAGATGTTTTTTCTGTTTCTCCTCTCTTCTTTGTAAATGCTGGGTGAATGAGCCTAGATCAGTGTTTCTGCCTACTCCTGCCATGGAACATGATGGAAAGGTCGCAGGAGGCTAACTCCAGATCAGAGGAAAAAAGGGCACATCCTGTTGCTAGGTTAACAATGATCTCACTGTGACTATGGTGATGGAACTGGCAAGGAGGCAAGAAATCAAGGCCAAGAAAACATGAAAAATGGATGGATGGTTAGATTATCAGCTGGATAAATAAAGTGAATTAATGAATAAGGTAGCTTTTCTCCAATGCTCTGTGCTTCAGTTATATTCAACATGTTATGTATAGTCCAGTTTGGAGTGATTCAGTCCTGTACAATAACACAGATAGCTCAGGAGGAACCTTGAAAATCCATTTGAAATGTAGTGGCCTTTTGCTATGGGATGAATTGCTTTGACGTTTACCACTCTGCACAATGAGCCTCATTCACACAGTGTTTTCCTGGTTTCTTGTGTTTATTGGAAGAATATGTGAGAAGTTCTTCATTTGTGCCCTATCATGTCCAGACAACTGATTTATTTGTACAAAAAATGTGAGTGATTTACAATCAAACTTGATTTGAGTGTAAATTTGGCAGTCTGCAGTGCTGCATGTCAGAAATAACTGCCATTGATATGACTAAATCATATAAACAGTGGCTATAAAAGGGCTAACATGAGGGACTCTGAAACCACACCGTAGGTATAAAAAATGAATATCAGACAGGAAAAGGCAGACAATGGGAAAACACATGTAACCAGCTCAGTGAACTGTTAACAGGAGGCTCAGGGATCTGAGAACAAGAGCTACACATGAGAGAACTAGACGACAACTTTGCTTATGAAGGGAGGCCGAGGTCAAGCAGGTGAAGAGGTGGGAGAGCATGACAGAGGAGAAGAAAAAAAAGAAAGGAGAGAGGAGTTGTTTACTTGACAGAGACAGAAATGAAAAGAGCTTATGTGTGATGAAAGACTTGGATATGACAGTAGAGGCACTGGGAAATGCAGTGCTTGGCCTGACAGATGTGTTCATGTACACCATGACACAGGTTAACAAACACACACACTTGAGACTCATGTAAACAGAAAGGGTATGTGGAAACAACTTCTCAATTTGAGAATGGATTACTGGTGTCCTGATATCCCAAATTGTGCTATACCAAAAATGACCACCCATGTGACAACTTGAATAATCATATATGGCACATGTGCAAATTAAAAATCCTAGAGATCCTGCTCTTCCATTCAAATGAAGTGAGGTAACAGAAGGACAAGAACGTGGAGATCTTCAGATGGAAACTAGCCTGTGATCTGGTAGACTATAATGAAGCGAAACATTACAAAGATTCTTCAAAGAACTTTTCTAGATGGGAATCATCGCCAGATGCACACACACACATCCACACACACACACGCAGTGGGTGCAACAACCTCAGGTTACCTCAAACACTCTCGCTCTTACTGATGAGGTGTAAAGATGAACAGTAATGAAACCATGCTGCCTAAAGCAAAGCCCCCGGTGTCACAAATATGACACTAACTGTGAAGAGTCTCACACTCTCACACACATACACACACACACACACGCTTGCACCCCCCCCCCCTCACACACACACACCTAAATGTCTCCATTTGTTAAAATCTCCACCAAAGTGGACAGATTATATTGACAGTGCCATGAGGAAAAAAAGTCTAGATATAACCTATATCCATTTCTCTATTTCTGAAAGTTTCTCATGCTGTCTCTCTTTTGACGTCTCTTTCTGTTGGACACATTCTATTTGTCTGTCCCTTGTCTTTACATATCCCATCTGTCTGTCACACACTGAATCCAGGAATCAACAGGAATGTGGCCAGAAATCATCTGATGTTCTGCAACAAGGGAGTATGTGTGTTCTTGAGCTCTTTAGTTATTAGTCATTCATTGGTTTTGCGTGACAAACCAGGAATCAACATGTGAGATGAGTAATTTGCACAGGAAAGTTTCAGAACACCTCAATTTTCCAGTTGTCCTTAAATTTACATAATGCAATATTTCAGTGAAAAAATAGCATAAAACAACTGAGGATTTTAAAAACAAGGAATCATGGAATCTTTTGATTGGACTACATTCAATAATTTTTTTTGATTCAGGAGTCAGACACACTGCAGAAAATTGATCACAACACTGTTGCATAAGTTTCCACAAATGTGTTGTAGGTTTCTTTGCTTTCACCCTCTGTCCAGTTCATCACAAACCAGCTTTATGGGATTTAAGTCTGGAGACTGTGTCAGTTTCCATCATTTCAAGCCACCAATGTTTTGGGTCATTATCTTGCTGTGGGCTGAATCCCTGACCAATTGGTCTGTATTCCTTTGTTACTTGATTTTCCTCACCATCACACAGTATTACTTCCTGCAGTATTATCCTAATAATGCATCAGAGGGTGCAACACAGTTTGTTCCAAGTTCTAACACTGACTTTGTACAGACAGAGGGTGTGTAAATAATCACCTGTAGGAACTGCTTGCATTAACTTGCGAGGCTTAATTTACTTCCACTGCTGCAAGAAAGCTGTAATTTAACCAATCTCTCAATACCAGAAAAATGCCTTTTTGGTGACCTCAGTTTACTGCTGAAGTTTGTATCATTGAAGGTCACTGGACTTGAACTGCTTTAATTTAAAAAACTGAAAAAATGGGCATGTTATAAAGCTTTTGAATGGTAGTGTATATACCAACATACATATATATACAGATATATACATATATACACATTGCTTCAGCATATGAAGAAATGTTACTCCATGTCCACTTACAGTTGACAACTTATTAGGGGAAAGGTTAGTTAATGGTCAGTTAAGGTAAGCAGATATGAAAGTGTTCCTGAAGAACGGTGTATTTGTTTTGTGAGAGTGTTGCTGAGATTTTTTCTTTTTCATTTGTTGATTGCCCTGAGGAGACTTAATGAATCCTGACTAGTTTGTGTTGTAATACAAAGAATACCAATGCAAACACAAAGACAGTCTTTAATACTTATATTCAAGTACCAAGTGCATTGCAGAAACAATCACAACAGCCACAGGTGTACTGGCCTCTATGGGCAGCACTGCCATCCTTGTCATTTTATGTTACACTCTCTCCATTTTGATTGCCCTATTGCAGTTTTTCCCCAAGCTCCTCTATCCATCCATCTTTGCTCTCCTGTCTCATGTCCTGTCGCTTTCCTGTCCATCACTCTCCCCACTCCCTCTCTCTTTGCTGCTAGATGTGGGATATTTTACTGCTTAACACACATGGCTCATCTTTTGTGCACACACCCACAAGATTCCCACAAATGTCCGCACATTCACTGAAATGTTGTCAGATACGCACACACATGCACGCAAATACAGGGAGAGATAAACAGAGCTTTCTGAAATGCCAAACATAATTCCACACAACAGAGGAGAGCAGCATGTTGTCAAGTGTCAACCAAGTAATTCAAATGTTGATTGGAGCATTGTGGTTTTCACTTTTTTAAATTATTATTTCGTCTAAAGGTTATACTATACTTAAGCCACTAAACTCCAAGAATGATTTTAAAAAGCCTGGTGTTGTCAATGTCAAATTTAATGTAGCCACATTTTTCTTCATCGGGAGGGAAAAAAACAACAACTTGAAGTTATGAGGATGTCAGCCTTCAGCGTCATATCTCTGCAAGCAGACCATAGTATTAATAGGCCTTGGATTTGTTGCCAGCGGTCTGGCTTCTTACTGGTGACATTCCAACACAGCACAAGCAACTCTCTCCAAGGCCACTGCTCACAAACACACAAACCAGGAGACAATGAACCACAAATCTTGTTCTAGCCAACATTTTCACTGGTCACATTTGCATGTATGAATGTGCAGTACATTCTCATAGATCCAGAGACATGGAATGCACAGGGTCCTCAATACTCAATCTCACCACCTCAGTATGCTAATTTATACACAAGACATTAGCTAATCAGCTTCTAGGACAGAAAACTACATCTGGGACTTAAGGAATGACTCACTGGATGACGTAGTATGCCCACGTCAAACAGATATCTCATCTCCAACTATTAACTTCACCAAAAAGTTTTTAGAGCAGCAGAATATAAAATATCCCCAGCAGTGGATAACATATTAATTTGTTCTGTTCTATAATAGATAAGCCAGGCTCTCAGAAACCATCTGGTTTTCACTGTAGAAAGCTAATCAGTGACAGATTCAAGCTTGTAATGCCAGGTGGGTACAGTTAACTAGTTGCTAAGATAGAAACTTAATGCTCTTAATGTGTTTTATCATGCCCTGTGTAATGTGTTTTTTCAAGCTGGCAATGGATGATTTTGATTTCATGTACCATTACGAAAGAGGAGAAGACAATGAAGGAGGATGAATAAAAGTTTACCAGCTAAGGATGCAACTCAAAGATCCTTTGTGAAGACAACACACAGGATAATTCAGTGGTCTACCTAAAACTGGGGACATTAGTAACTGTGTCTTACTAAGGATTCAAGCAAACTGAAGCAGAGTCATCAAAGTGCAAAACAGAGTCTCTGTGCTTACTTGAGAGAGAAGGTCTGGAAATGGAATGAAAGAGATACAAGTACTTTGATTTTTTTTTCCACTCTGGAACTGTGAAGTCACAAGGACATACAAAATAGACTCTCAAACTCACTGTCCTATAAGGTATGTTCACTTACTTTGACGCACAGTGTTGGCTGAAGGTCTGTTGGTTTGTTATGTTACAAATGATGAACAAAAACTTGGTGGTAAAGAGCTGCTATAATTTAAAGCAGTTTAAAGAGAGAAAAATAAGTTAAATCCAAGACCTTGTAACAGTGTTCTTTGCATCTGTTCTCTGCCTGTGTCAATGAAGTAGAAATCTTTTGTTTCTTTGCTGGTCCAGAAAAGAAAGTATTCCACTTCAAGTTTGATCAGCACAGGCACCAAGGTTTCTCACTGTAAACTGGACACAGAACACACTGTCCTCATTGGCCATTTGTCCTTACTTGAAAAAACAGCCTTTTTTACACTGAGAAAACTGAGAAACAGTTGTTTCTGTTGTACAGGATGATTTTAATTGCATCCGCTGCTAGAGAGGTACATTAAGTTGACTCTCCAGTGCCTGTTTACAGAAACCACAGCAATGAGGACACAGGACAGTGTCCACAGGCCCAACAAGTCTTGGCTAACATCAAACACTTTGTAACTCTATCAGAAGAGAAAATTAATCTATTAAATCTGTGCTGACAGTCTGTAAAGTGCACTCCTAGTTAAATGAGAAATTAGAGTTGAGAAGACCAATTTGACTTGCAATTTCACCTCATCATGACTAATTCAAAAGAGACTGAGGAATTACTATGACTGAGCTGATAGAATTTTCAGTTCCACTGGCTACAGCAATCCCTTTATTTCTGCCATGGTCTTTGTTTTCATCTCTCTACAGGTAGGAAACTGTATGCAATTCAGCAAAGCAAAGCTTTAAAAAAAAAGAAAGAAAGAAAGCAAGATATATATATATATATATATATATATATATATATATATATATATATATATACCCTCTGTACATATTTCTACACCACAGTTGTCTTTACAAACTACTACTGGCCTATAGGTGTGAAGTCTCACCTCCAATTTTATGTTAACCACTGCTGACTTTAATTCTCAGTTCATTACACTCTGTTGCACAACATTAGTAGGACATGAAGTGCTTCCCTTTAATTTTGCTTTTAAAGAAAATAAGACGCCAAGCTCATGTTCTGATAATCTGCTAATTGATGTACAAACTTTGTCTTAGATTATACTTATGATTTAATGACTGGAATGTGTCTTTTCACTTAACTTCTACAAAAATGTTACATTTATTTGAATGTGAAACTATCTTTCTACTTGCCCTTTCAGTTTACTACCATTTCTATACAAACAAAAACAAAAATAGTAACAACTCTCAACTGCTTACAAGACTCGTTCACCTTGCTTGAATCTTTGCAGACACCAGTCATGGTTAATCCATAGTGTACAACAAAAACATCTAAGACCTTGGCTACCAAATGTAATGTTTCCAGTTGTAGCTTGATTAGTACCTTAACACACCTTGCAACTCAATGTGCTAGAAAAAAAAGGCACGAGTCATGAGCTCCTGGCATGTGTTATATCAGACTTATCCTGATCGCAAATTGTTCTTTTTTAATTGCAGGGTGAAAATTGAAGATGCAAATATGTGTAAAATAGAAGAGAGCTCTATAACTAACTCTATATTTAACTCAATAACTGACAGCCTTATAAAATGTCAGCCATCTGTTAAAGTAGAGCTTGGAGTGGCAAAGACCAATATTCTCTCTGCAGAGTATTTGTTAAATTGTAACTTTCACTAAGCTGACAAAAATACAGATAGTACCATTTTTTTGTTTCCCTAATCCATTTTATTTAATATTGTGTGATACTTCGTTGTCATGTTTACAATGTCTTAACTAAAAGCAAACAATATCACAGAATCTAAGTCTGACCTTTATACAGAGCTGACTCTGTGCTGCTTTGTCTTATTAAGGGTACAGATATTTTAGTACAAATCAACACATGCTTTTATTTCATAAGCCAGTATGGAAACAAAATAACTGAAAAGGTGAAGGAGACGTGTGATGTGGATCACAACATCATTTACTTATATGATGGGTACATGAACAAACCATTCAGCTCATTATTTTTTAATTAGCCCCACCTTCTGAGTCACTGAAGGACACTGATGTCTGTCAACAACCATTTGCACCTACTGATAATATTTAGCACAGCTTTCCTCAACCAGAGCCCCCTGTCTTTTTGTATCCTGTATCATAAGGCAGTTTCAAATACTGATAGAACATATTTTCCATTTGAAAAACATGAAATAAAGAGTATGATCGAGTAAGTGGCGAACCAGAAGAGTAACAGAGAGATGCAAAGCCAAGTGTCCAAGAATGCTGGAGCACCACTTCACAGTAACCTGTTGAACTATGACAATCCAGTACACAGAGACCTTCAAAAAGCTGTCCCTCTCACCCTTTCAGTTTTAACTGTATCACACCCTTAACCATGCTGCACTGGTTCAAATAGTTCATCAAGCACAAGCTACTCTCCCCAATCAGTTCACAGCAGAAACATCTCTACTGTCAAGAAAGAACTCCACAGGAAACGATGAGAACTTTAAATACAAATATAAACAGCACTAAACCCCTCACAGAGCACCAGCACCATAAAGCATGTGTGGCTGAGTTTCCTACCTTGACGCCTCGTACTCTAAATTCAGCCAGGGCACGGCTCATCTTGGAAGACGCTGTCTGCAGGTCCTTCCCACTGGCGATGACTTTTACCAACAGGGAGTCATAGTGGGGTGAAATGACAGCACCCTGGAAGGCCGAGGCGCTGTCCAGACGAATACCCATGCCTTCACCGCTTCGGAAGACCTGGCAGGAAAAGGACAGTGGAGTGAAGAGTGATGGACTTCATACAACAGAAAAATATCTTTCTGTTTCAGATTACATATAAACTGCAAACAAATAAATATTCCAAATACTTTTTGTCTTACTTTACATTCTGTAGAGACAGACTCAAAATTTGCAATGAATAATTGTTCATTAACACCAAGTGAATATAATTTGGAGGCAAAGCAGTGCAAAAATAAATCAAAAATGTGTACAGTATTCCTGTGGGTATTACTATGGTGGATTCTGCTGCAGTTGGCAACAAAATACACTTGCATAATTTGTCAATTTAAGATTTAGTGTTTTCATTAGGGCTATTATTGTCTCCCTCTACATGGTCCAGTAATCCCAGTGGATGTATGATTTTTAAAGATTTTCTAGATTTCTTCCTTTTTTGTGATAAATACTAACATTTGTGTCAATTATGTACAACTGCTCTACCACAGTAATCAATTTTATTTATTTTAATTTTATATAATCCACTGTCTAAGCTAACTGGAGGGTCTAAGATCAATTGTCAGTGGTCAAAAGAAGCAGGGAAGAAGGCAGACAAGTCAAGTGAAGACAGGGAGAGAGATAACAGTAAGCACACAGACAAAGATTCCTACTAGCTCAGTGATCTGAGATGTGTTTATGTGCTTGGTTCAAATCCAACCCTGAATGTTTGTAACATATCCCTCAGTTTTTCCTATCACTCCATATTTAAGTTGTAAAAAAGTTGTGAAAATGCCAGAAACATCAAAAATAAATGTGGCAGACTTTGCTTACTTCCCAAAAGTGTAAGATGAAAAACATTTTTCTTTGTCAGCTGAATATTTCAGTGCAGTGGTAAAAGATTTCCTCACTCTACTGTCTCAACACTGTCTCTGGCATTTGTTAATGTCTTGTTACATGGACAGTGCAGGAATGCAAAGCATCACATCTGTTAGGTGCCTAAAACGTTAAGCGTAAATTAACCTGCACTTGGAAGGCAATGGCAGACAGATATGTGAGAGGGCACAATAAGTAGATGAGAGAGTAGAAAACAAGCATGAGAGGAGTGAGGGATGGAAAGGCTGGACCATTCCAAACCACTTGGCAAGAGAGCAGAGAGGGAGGAGAAGAGATGTGAAGAGGAGAGTGAGGACTGTCCAACACTACAACATATGGAGCCCCTTGAGGGCTGGAAGAGAAAGAGGAGTAGAAATTATAATTATAACAATGTTGTGCCACACTGATGATACGCTGGTAATATTTTCAGACAATGTAGATGTGCAGAGCTGCCAACATTTATGACCAACAATATTTTTTCATTATCTTCTTGCTCTTTACACTTCACCATTTTATCTAGAGTGATTTTGCCCTTATTCTTCAAGAAAGGAATTCTGTTCCTCTCTAATGGCTTAATGATAAAAATACTATATAATTCCCTCAATAAATCATGTTAGCAAGAATGTGTCACAATATCACTGCATACTTACAATAAAACAGACTAAATGAATAGAGCACTCAATACCAGGTTGCTATGAGACCACTTTATGCTCTGGTTCTACTGTACCTGTGTTAATATGCTATGGCATGCACCAAAATGAACAGAAATTAGATGTCAATCTGCTGTTCCAATTTATATTTCAATCTATTTTAACATGAGGCCAAATGCAAAATTACTTCTTTGTGGGGGTAAGTGGACAATGCAGTTTTCAACTTGGAAATGCCCTTCACAAGGAGGACTCCTGATCTTTTTCCATGTAAAATGGAGGCAAAGTTCAAAGAGCCTGCCTACATAGAGCTGTAAATGAATGAGATGCTGAAACCAAGGAAAGTGTCACATACTGCTGCGTTCACATATAGCCTCTACACTTGCACAATATACTTTTTCAAGGCTAAAAACCCCTGTTTCCTGGTTGTGAGTTTTATAATGCCTGACACTCCTCTCCCCAGGAGGCCCTTTTTCCACCCCTTGCTGAATAATGAAATACTGTAGGTACAATTACCATGCTAAAATAATGACCCCCCCCAACTCTCTCTTGACAAGAGACTTGACAAAAAGTAGGTGACAGAGACTGAATTTTCCTGAAGCACTGAAAGAAGAAACAGTAATTGCAACAGGATGAACAAATGGCAAACTTGAAGAAAACATGTATTTTGTAAATGAGACTTCTGTATGGTGGTAACATGAGAAAGCTAAAGGTGCAATTAGATTTTAAAACTGGAATGTTAAAAAATGAACTGTAAATATCTCACTGCAAAATTTACTTGCAGCCACCATTTCTTCTTTCTGGGTGTTTTCTTTTTCAAGCGGTTACCAACAAAGACGCTCTGTAGATTTGATTTTATTTAAAAACATTAAACAGTGCTTTTGATTAGCCACAGTTTGCCAACTGATGCTTTTTGGTATTGCCAATGAGGTTCTGGGGCACCTTGTTTCCACACTAGTCTTGAGGCAGTTGCCAACCCTCCTGTGCAAATGCCCCAATCTACACTCTTGTTTAGTTTTCCTTTCTATTCATTAAATATTTCCTTAATGTGCACAGGTTATATTTTTAAAACTGTCCTCTCACCCCTTAACACTGCAGGCCAAGCATTGCAATGCAGCTTTGAATGCTGACTGCTGTGTTAAAGTGACTGACTGGCAGTCAGACAGCTACACTGGGTTTCTTTGTGCATTGTCATTTAACATCAAACTGCTACATCCCCAGGGAGGAGTATACTGTAAAGCACTAAACACTGCTTGCATTGAAACTGAAACTGTTCATAGCTTTGACTTATTCAGTCTATACATCCACAGAAGCTGGGTGAGCATCAAGGCTTTTTTCAGCAAAATCCCACTGCATAATCACAGTTTAATTCTAACACTTTTATCCAGAGCAACGAAGTGATAAAAGGGGAAGAGACTAGCTCAAAGGCACATCTGTTCCTTGGCATCATGGCCTTTGTTGTCGTCTTGAAGTCGCAGTTAAGTTTTTCACTAGCACCACCCTACAGCCTCACATTTTCACATCTGTGAGCCATCCATACCACTGGGATGTGTCAACTGATTGGTGGCCGATCTAATATTCAAAACTCATTAAAACTGGCCTAACTGGTGGTCTTGAGACTGTTTCTGTAAAGCCTGAGATGCTGTCAGCTTAACATGCTGTCAATAGTCAAATACAGACAGTTGGAGGATTATTTTATTAATGTACCAGGGGTGAGTAAATCTACAGTGTAAGCTAATTTGCCAAAATCAGATTGTAAACTGTAAGTTGTTGCATGGCTAGTCATCCACTACCAAGGGCTTGTAATTCATCAAGTGTGTGGCTGTGCTCCTGTGGAAAGGCCAGATGGTTAGTGACAACTGCACTTCCTATGTTGTTTTGTGGTTGGCATTTTTACCAGGTGTGAGAGTAAGATGCATTTTCTAATCTGACTGTTCAAGCTGCTCTATGATAACTCTAAAAATACACACAAGAAAAATCTAAGAAGTATCAGGAGTATCAGTAAGATGCCTTATGAAACAGATGCAATACATAAATGGGTAGGCATATAAAATAATATATTATTTAGAAGTTGGGGTATAAATGGGATTATAACATTGGTAGTGCTTAGACTTGAGGTAAGTGGTGACATATCCAGTGTTTTATGTGTGTGTGCTTTTTCATAATGTTTGACAGAAACAAATTTGTGATAATACTGGATCAACTGATCCTAATAGCATTAATTAGCAAAGTGTGTTAAACCAGATGATTGAATTTCAGCAGCAGCAGAGATAACGTGATGTGTGTGGCAGTATGTACATGACTGTCAGATACAGAAGAAAAAGCAAAGAGATGGAATGCATTGCAGCAGGGTGTAATATTGTGTTGTACTTGATTGCTTCTTTTTTGTGTATGTCCAGCAGAGTTTGTTTGAGATGCAAGACAATCTTCAGAAGAAGTGTCATCTAACTGAATCTGCCATGAAAGGCCTGATAGGAACATCTACTTTACTTAACAGTGAGGTCAGACTGCAGAGTTTCAGGAGTCAGACAAAGAAACAACAATATAATGAATGCATTTGCATGAACAGACATACTTTAAGATGCACTGGCCAGCAATGAGGCAGACAGACATAAATGCATGTGCACACAAACATCTACACATTTTGAGTTCACATGAACATGGGCCAGTATTGTTCTAAATTGAATTCTGTACTGTAAACAATCTTGTCTTGCTCATGTCAAGAGACTAATCAAACATGCAGCAAGACAGATGTTTGCTGTTACACTTTACTGCACAAACATATATATGGGATATGTAGTTGACTGGAACCCACAAAACTAGCACAGTGGAGCCTCAGTTATTGGAACCACTCAGACGGAGGTTGTTTTGCAGGGAAAAACAAATATAAAAACAAGACTGAAAATTTTAATTCCAGAGGGCATTCAGAAACTGTGGATACACAATTTGAAGAGTCCTGCATGGTATTAATGTTAATAGTTAAATTGAATTTCACTTTATGTACTGTATGAGAGAATTTTCAACAATTAATTCCAATAAACAAAATATTTTTGCTCAGTTTTTGCTCATTAAGCCTGTGTGGAATTTACTTTTGTCTGCTATGTGGTAATGAGGGATAATGTACTTTTATGCTATGCTCTTGTGTATGCGCTTTTGTGAATAATGATTGTATTAATTTTGGATTCAGGGCATATAGATATAAGATAAATGGTGTCACAGCAACACCCCACAGCTACGAGATGGTGCCTTTATCTTACACTCAGTGAAGACTCAAACCTAAGCAGAGCCACTAAGGATCTTGTAGCCACAAAGAGACAGAGAGAGGAGAGAGATACTGTACAGGCAGAATTGAAGGAAAAGCCAAGTACCATGTTAATAATTGAAGTCAGGGTGTTAGCTTCTTTCAGTCCAGGGTGCTGTCTAACATGAAAACCCCACTTTCTTCTCTCAGACTCTCTCCATGTCAGTGTCTCTCCGTCTCCCCGCCTCCCCATTCTCTCACACTCTTCTGGATAGTCACACATCCTAATAATTTAGTCCAAAGGCACTGAAATGGTCTTGCTGATGCATACATGCACTGACTTAGTCCCATACTGTCCAGCACACTCACACATTATTGCTGCTGTGCATTTTGACTGCAATAATCCAGTATCATCCACCTTGTTTTCTTGTGGATTTGTGTTAATCAGTAGTGTAAATACACACAAACACGTGTACACAAGCTGAAGTTGGGACTTCCAGTTCATTATAATGTACCAGTGGTGACTTTTCACTGTCTCTTCACTGTGATTCACACCTTTTATTCTAAATTTGTTTCATTTCTTACAGCATATTGCAAATCTGTGTTCCTGCTTCATATTTTTCCATCACCATCGTGTTGCCTACAACCCCCTTCCATTTCTCGGTGCTAGAACTCTATCAGTCAGAAACTGTCCTCCACTCCTTCTGCATCATAGGTCAATGGTGCATTTCTCTGACGTTGTATGAAAGAGTGTTGGTCTGCCATGGGAACATTATAAATTCTCCCTGCACTGCCTACTATTGTGGTCTTAAAAAAATCTTAAATCCCTAAAAACACACTCTTCTTTTCAGGAACTCAGATAAACAAGTGGATTTCCCCACTGAACGCCATGCATTTTTGAGACTGTCAAAATGGCTTCTGAATGGGTTTCAGAGGCCCAAGTCATAAAACTTACTGAGCACATGGTAGAAAGTGAAAAATTGAAAACAAAAAAGCCAACGGCATGACAAGTGGTGGTATATTGTTTCACTTGACCACACTGATATGTTGCCATACAAGTGTAATAAGGGAAGAAAACATGTGTAAAAAATGTCATGGAACTGTATCTGAACATTTATTTTAGGAAAAAGAAACAGTGTTATTCTGATGTCCACATATTTTGGACACAGTGCTATCAGTGGTTTGACTAAATGGGTTTTATCCAACAATCCTGAGATACGCTAGACCTATGAATTGCAGCGAAAAAAGTGTGTGCATTTGTCACAGTGGATTTGTCACAGCGCCTTGCAATTTATCATGCAGATAAATATCACACTCACCGTTGTGAATTATATATGATCAAGAGAGATGGCTCTCTTAAGCAAAAAAGGGAGGAATTTCATTTCACTGTGTATCCAAAGGGCTCAACTCCTGAAACTGTTTTAATCTTGCTATTTACTTCCTTTGATTTCTATGACACAAGTACACAGGACAGGTTACATACAGTATTCAGTGCATGACCTCAAAAAACTGCAAAATTTTCACACTTTTTTGGATGAATAAAGTTTTAATTGCCTTTTTTGCATATTACCAGACCGCCTACTTCAAAGCTTCATTGATTTTTTTTTTTTACCTCAAGCTGTGAAAACAACACTAACATATCATCACCTTTTAGAGCTGTTATCACAAATGTGTTAGTAAACAATTGCCTATTTACACATCCAGCAGACAGAGAGCAACATACAATAAGAATTCATCTGGAGTCGTGTTTAGGCCACCTGACTAATGGAAGTCTAATGTTCGCTATTCAATATTCGCTGTTTTGTTATGCACTAACTAATTGCTAAATGTGCTGGCTTTAAAACCAAAACTATGAGCTGAGTGATACTAGAATATTTCAGCATTTTCATTTTCTATACATTCTTATGAATTTTTGTTGGATCTGTCATGTTACATTAATTCTGTTTGGTGGGAGACTTGGGTTGACCCAGATTATTCTTGGTCATTTGGGACTCTTAAACCAGACTGTCTACACATTCATATTAGTTTCTGTGGATGTGATACAGTGCTTGTTCAAATTTATTGTTGGCCACACACACAGTCAGAATACATCTCTCAAGCTCAGTTTTCTCTGAGATTTAAGTCTGGAAAGATCCAATTGAAAATTTATTTAGCCCCATCAGATTTGTGCTGGACCAATCACTGAATGTTTAGATGACAGATGACCCACAGGCCCGCCAAACTCAACAGTGTTTTGTTAATATATAAAATGTGCTTTTAAAGACATTACAGTTCATTGCAGCCTGCTTACTTATGAAGGCAGAAAAATAAATAAATAACTTGTAGAAATAGAGAGGTAAAATAAGCTTGATTATGGGTCCGAGGTGGTTTCCACCAGTGACTGGACAAGATCCTTGTTACTTTCTAAACCCATTTAGGAACTGTAACACGGTAATGGCCCAAATCCTCAGGCTCCTTAAGTGGACCCAAGAGCAGATTTCACAGTTAGCTTGCTTTGGTAATAACACTGAAAACTCTCTCTGAGCCATTTACCATTAAGTTCATTTCTCCTTCAATCCACTTCACTCTATTCCCATTTTACTGATTCCTCTACCAAGCCCTCTTCCCTTCCCTAACCTTTCACCTTTTCACTGACTTTTGCCCAACTCTAAATCTCACTGCTACCTAGTTTCATTTTCCCTTTTCTTGTCAGCTCTTGTTTAGATATGGAGCTGAAAGAGACAGCACACATACACTTGAAGCTAATGTATAGAGAGGAAACAGCGAGACAACACACACTGTGTTTCAGCTCTGTGTATGAGGCAGAAAGACAGAAAGTGACAGCAATATCTGAGCTCCAACTGATAGCATACCAATTAGAGAGGGAGAAGAGCAGACGGAGAGGCAGAGGCACAGAGAGGTAAAGAGAGTAATAAAGGGAAAGAGACATAATAACACAGAGAGATGAGGAAAGAAGAGAATATAAGTGCCATGTTAATGTTTGAAGTCGAGCTGTGTGGATGAATCATGGCAAGCAGAGCAGCTGTAGGTGAGAGAGGTGAGGGAAGAGAAGCGAGACAGATAGAACAGAGGTGAAGAAGGGCAGAATAAAGTTTGTTTGCTGGTAATTGTTATTGGCTATCAAGACCTGATGTAAAAGTAGTGCTTCACAACTGCTCCATTATAAATACTTCATGCTGCTGTGCTTCCTTTTTGTATGAACTAATCTGAATATCCATACCCATGACAGTATTCATTTTCAGTTTTCCTTGTTAGAAGGTTTGCAAGAGGTCTGCAAGAGGAACTCAAAGACAAAATCCTACTTTAAATAACATTTTTTGACACAGAAACTGATGCAAACTTCACAACGTGGTCACTACTTTTAGTTACTCAATGTCTCAGAAGCATCTTCCTACTTTTTCCTTCCATGGCTAAATGTGTAAGTGGGTTGACTCCCAAGGAATTTGGTGACAGTTTGTGGGCAGTCCTGGAAAAATCTGCCCATCTCCTGAATTTAATTACTGATGTCTGTCAAAACTGGGTATCTTTCTGTCTCAGTTGACTTGGATGCATGTCTCTATCATGTAACTGCAACGTGCTAAATTAAAGCCTGGTCTGAGTATGGTGTCACAAGCCCCCTGAGCCAGTATGTTTCCCCACTATTTTTGATTAGGAATTTGATCTTTTTCATTCTAAATGGAATTAAAAAGGTTATGTAAAAATACTTTTTTTTAGCACAAAATGCAGACAGCAGACATTGTGAGCTTAATGGGACTAACATTCATAGTATTCATGTTAGGATTTGATATTATCTTGTTTTAACAGGGGAACCTCCTTTTTATGTCTAGTTTTCAAAAACATGTTAAAAAAATAAAAAATCAAGGGTCAAGGAAATTTGTTAGTGTGAGTACAACCACGGGGCATGTTTGTATGAAGCACAGGAAGCAGATAAAATGGATTCACCCATGACAATGATTAACAGGCTGATGTCTTAGAAAAACACAGTCTGTCACCTCTGCTTTTTACATTCACACATTTACTCGAAAGGTAAGGAAAGGAAAAAAGAGACACTTTGAAAACCAGTGCAATATTAGAACAAAATTCATGAATGTACATAAAAAGAAAACCTTGATCCCTGGCTTCAGTTTTGGAGTACATCAGAGTACATCTGAAAGTGTAATTTTTCAGAACTGTACTTTACACATAGAAACCAATATGACAGCTTGTACACCTTGTATGAAAAGAACTTGGATAAGGACTCATTTTGTAGCCATCGCTACTGGAGAATTCACATTAGTGAATCCACCCATGTATACAAGCGTCCCGTAGAATCCTCTCATCTCCAGACAGCTGACTGTTTTCAGAGAGGCTGTAGATTTAGCAATGCATTATTACTGGTTTGGCTCAGCACGTGAGGCTGTAAATCTATCCACCCAATCAGAAACAATGCTGACCAACTAGTGACAAGCAAAAACAGGAAATGGAATTTCTACAAATATGAGGAATCTGTGCATTGTGTATTCTACATACTCTATATATGCATGTAATTTATACATCCATACCCATACACCCAACACATCTTTATCCTCAGCAGCCACAGTCCTTCCTGATCATCTGTCCTTTCCTACTGGATTATTCAAGACACCAAAAGGTCACCCTAGTGATACTATTGGTTATCAGCAATTCAAGCCTTACATTGGTCTGCTTTAATAAATTGAACACCAATTACATCAATTGGAGAACCAATACCTGTTGTGGATCATTACCAAGACCTACTCACACTTGACAATAACACACAAAGGCACAGATGCACAGGCAGTTTTTCTTTTGTTTTAAATCATTACAGGCAACTCCCCTGTGAAATAATGGCTGCACTAGCCTGGTGACAAATACCTTCAACCATTCTGACTGATAACCAATATAGTGACAGCGAGGCATATTGATCTGGCTTTAATTAAAAGTCATTGTCTGTCTTCTCCAACCCTCCATGAGTCGTTCCCAAAGCTAAAAACAAGGAAGCCATGACCAATCCAATTTCATTAACAGAGTATTAGTGGGTGATTGTTTGTTTCACTAATATATAAGACACCAATGTGAACTCAATTTTGTTGTGATTTTAAACCTTTTTTCACTAAATTTGATTTATTCTGTCCTAGGTTTTATTGTGGAAAAGAAAACCAACCTGAGCCAACCATTATTCAATTTATATATGATGTATTAACTCAAAAAAAATGAAGATACAGCTCGTCAGTCAAACATCCAGACTGAAACACTTGAGCAATGTTTGGCCAATTTCTAGGTTTTGCTGACTCTGTTATCTGTGGCTTTTCTTGACATGTGCTTGTCCAAAGCCTACCCGGCAGTCCATGACCGTCACTCAAGTACCTGAATCCAAAATACAACCACTCCACCCCTCTCCTTCTATTTCAATTTTCCTCCTATCCTTTCAATTTCACCTTCATTTCCTGTCTCTATACAAGCTCTTTTTTTTTTCTTTTTTTTTTCCATTTCACAAAACCATTATCTACCTCACTCTACCTCTTTCTTTCGCTCTGTGTCTGAGTCCCTAGGGCATCCCAGGCTTTATTTATCCTTTCATTCTTACTTCATTTAAACTTTTTCCTTTCTTCCGTGCTCTGACTTTCAGTGTTTATTTTTCATTCTGACCACTGTATCCCTCAAATCATCATCTTGTTTGAGCACTTCAGACCATCAGCAGTGCAACTGCAAGTGAAGGCTCAAAATATGTTTGCACGTGTATGTTCTTCATAACAAAACCATATTTTTTTTGACCAAGAGCAAACTACTTTGACACTCAGAGGGAGCAAGACAGACCGACACACACACACACACACACACACACACACACACACACACACACACACACACAGCAGTGCACACACAAGCCCTCCTTTCAGTCCCTCGTTGCATTTCATCAAAAGGCTCGTTTTTTGATACCCGTCTAAATTGGCTTCTCCTTTCAATCCTCTCAGTGTGTGTAAGTGTGTGTGCGCTCCAGACTGAGGTATAATGACCCTAATGAGCAGTAGAGGATCTCTGCTGCTCTCTGGTTTTTCCTCCTTTTCATTTTATCCCTTTTTTGCTCTCTGAATTTTCTAATCAATTATCACTCATTCTGCCTTGCCTCCACTCCACCTCACAACACTCTCTAATTTTCCTCTCCATTCATATTCTCTCTGGCTCTCCTCTCGATTCTGCTCTTTTGCTCCGCCTCCTTTCATTTCCCCTCCACTCCTGTCTTTTTCTAACATCTCCTCTCAATTCCTTCCCTTTCATAGCCTAGTTCCTCACCTGCCATCTCCTTCACTTGAATCTTCTCTTTTCCTTCTCAACTTGCTTTTCCTGCCCTCCTCCCATCACATATTCTCTCAGTGCAGATTCTACTCATATTTCCCTCTTACATATCTACTCCCCTTTTCTCGTCTCTCCTCTTCATAATTGAAAAAAAAAACAAAAACACAACTGTAAGTGCCCAGCTGCTGAAAAAGGTTAGCCTTAAATGTTCATGTTTTGTCTAACACACTAACCACAAACACACACACACTGAATAACAACATAGACTCTGGAAGAAATACATGGCACAGATGCTTGCTGCCTGCCCACACACGCACATCCACCTACACACACGCGTGCGCGCGGGCACACACACACAGTCACTCTTATCTCTCATGCAGTATTAAACATCAGTGCAACCATTAGAGTCAGTGGCAACCAGATGTCTGTGACGGCCCTACAAGCTGTTTGGGGCTTTGGAGGTGGAGATGGGTGGACACACAGGCACAGACAAGCACACACACACATGCAGACTGTATCTGATATACAAGTTATCCTAATTTGGATGAACCTCAAGCTATTCTAAGAATGTAAAAGATGTGGATAGACAGATACAAACAAATCCCACTCACAGCTATATGGACAATGTGAACATAAATACTAGTGTTGTCTCAACAGTCTAAATGGAGTCTGAGTAAAATCAAGAATAACCTCAAACATGACAGTGCCTCATCCAGGAAAAGTCTCACTCAAAGTTTCATTACCTTGGGGAAACTGTTGACTTTTATGTTTTCATGTTTAAATATGTCTTCTATCTTCTATGTCTCTGCTGTTTAAACTCAAAGCCATGTTCACTTCAATCCATGGCTCCAATACAGCCTTCTATCTAGCATTAGGTGTACTAGACAATGCAAACAAAACTTCAAAACAGTATACATACACACTCTTATTTTTATTAGTCAGACTGGATGGATTGCTAAAAGATTTGGTTCAGATATTCAGGGTCCCCAGAGGATGAATGCTGCTGATGCTGGTAATCCCCGGATTTACCTTGTGAAAGTCTGTGAGGTTGACATTTGTGGTTTAGAGTGAAATGGCTCACCAGCCATTTGAAGGACTGCCACAAAAATTGATAAACACATTCATGTTCTGCACAAGATGAACTGTATTAACTGCTGTGATCTCCTAGGACTTTTATCCTGCACTATCATAAGAAAATTAGTAATTTTCATTTCATTCTCAAATCAAGAATTTGCTTTGTGCCTGCAAATCTAACAACATTCCTATCAGCCTCACCTGTACTCATTAATACTAATTAGCAAAGTGAGCATGCTAATGCTAATGCAGTCAGTGCCTAATTACAGGTTCAGAGAAGCACTAACATGTCTGTAGACTCTTAGTCTATGCGCTAAAGCTCCATTATATCAAATGAATATGCATTTTTCAACAAGACTGTCATGCTGTGGTAGTGTGCCATGCCCAGATTTCTACTATGTGTGTCTGATCAAACATTTCTCCCTAATTCACATGTCAGAGGCAAAGTTGCTTGCGTTTTCTACCACTGTGCCTCATTTCTCACTGTTAATGCAATATTAAGGGAATGCATTTTTTACAAAATAATTTCTTTCCACACCTGGCAGTTCATCCCCTGCGGCAGATGCCTTGGCCATTGCTCTGGCTCATCTTGACTCCTCATTCTGCCTTCTGGCTCACCCAAAAGTTCAAACTATCTTTCAACTTTCATCAGTGCTGCCAAGTCACTCCCTGTCTTCTTCCCTGTGACAACACCAAACATTTCTTGAGGCTACACCTATTCCTCACCTTACACTAGCAGTGCTTCCACTTTAATTACACCATCTTTTTTAAATGACCATTTCTCCTCAGTTTTTTGCCTCCATGTTTCAAATACTACACCACCAGAACAACAGCATTAGCTAAGTGCCCTATTTAATCACATAACATACAATGTAAAATATTTACATGAGATGCAAGAAAACCTTGTTTGATCTTGAACAGAGCTGCAGTGATTATCACTTAATTAACAACCCACTTGTACAACATCCAAGCCGCCATGATTAATATTCATGTGTGAAACACTGAAGGTATTTATATAATGGGTGTGCTACATAAGGAAAGATTATGACACATAAAGGATCTAATCTGCTCTTATATAAGTATGTATGTATGTGTGTATGAACATGAAAATATTGAAAATATGATGTATGAAAATATTGTAAATATAAACATCCCTAAACCAGAAAGGAAGGAAGGCATTATTCTGGATTTTTCAATTAGAATATGAAAAATGTTCACATGCATAAAAACATAGAAAGCTTGATAAACTTACATTTATGATGTTGTCATATTGATACTGTTGTTGGATTCTATTCCAATAAATTGCACTACAGTGCAGGGCCAAAGGTCAACAGACAGAATAAATGTGCTTTCAAGCCATATCCCCTTAATCATATTTCACGTTGCTTAATAATTTGACTTCCGAAGCCAACTTAATTTCATAAGATAATATTATCTTGAGCATTTAAAGGGACAATTTGTAAGTTTTCTCTGCCACTGAACATGGTTTCTGACCAGGAGCAGGAGGTGCTGATGGTCAACTGCTAGAAGCTTCAGCCATAGCTGTGTTTTCAGTACAAGAGGACAGAATACACCTTCTGATCAGTGCTACGTCTTCAGGGCAGTCTGGATGCTGGCCAGGCCAGGGCTAGCTGATTAATTAATAATTCTAAAAATTTCTATTCTATGTTTTCTAAAATTCAATATTCCTGCGGTAGCTAGACCCAGAGATCATGATAAATTTTCAAACACGGGGGGCAATGTTCACCATCAAAGATGCAATCAACGCAATGAAAAATGAAGCTGAGTTGAAGATTGGAGGCTGCTGCAGGATACTGATCCATTCTTAACCACATGAGAACACTGCACATTAATCATTTAATCATGAACTTTTATGGGACATATGAAGTAACTTCAGCTAAGCTCACCCTCCCATATCTCTGTGTACCTTTGTCTCTATGTCTGTCTCTCTTTCATGCACACATACACAGAAGAGAGAGAGGGAAATTAGCACTCACAGAGTTGAGATGACATGCGGTCACTGAAATGTACACCTGCCAGTTTTGGCCTGCGGGACCACACTCATGTTGTCATCTGCCCAAGCAGGCAGAAGTAATACCAATGTGATGCAATTAGAGAGGAAGGGAAGAGGTGACAGGGGAGGTGGACTGCGGAAGTAGAGATGAAGACAGAATGACAATGTGGAATTTAGACGACGACCAAAAAATACACACAGATGGGAAGGAGAAAATGAAAGAAGGAAAAGAAACATGTAACCTGAGTGAGTGCTGTGTGTGGTTTGTGCATAAGAGAGATGTCCATGTACTTTGTGTGCACATGGAAGCGCCACAATTGTATCACAGCAACCAGACAATTCAACATGGCCGACCGCCAATTATTTTTCTCTCTCAGCTCTTGGCACCCCACCCCCACCCCCACCCCTCCAATCACTGCCATCACTCTCCATGCATCTTTTCCTTCGTCTGTCTTTGTACAGTATAAACCAAACACAGCATCCATTTCTTGCTAAGTAGGTCACTACACCTCCACTGCTCCTTCCCTCCTCGTCTTTCTTCCCTTCCTTCGTTGCACCATCTTTATATTCCCTCCACGCCTCTGCCAGCTCGCTTTTCCTTCCTACTTCATTTTCAGCTAATTTGCCATTTTGCTTATTATGGATTCCACTCTTCTTATTATTTAAATTTTACATGGAGCAATACTTAGGGTACTTGTGCCCAAGTTGAGGACATACTGATGGAGTGTACTTGATGCCTTTACACTGATGACAAACAAACAAGCCTCAATTCACACTTTGATCAGCATGTGTCCTTATGCCACTCTTCACCTGATTATCTGAAAACCCACAACTGGTTTCACTTACACAGCAAAAACATGCTCTCATTTTGGTAAAAAGTTGGGCTTTCAATTCAACATTCTTCAACATTTAACTGTATTACAGGTTGGAAATCAAATTTACTGTTTCCAAAGACTACTGAGCATAGATGCCTGTATACTCACTACCAGTAACAATCTGTCCTCCACAATAAAAACTTCAGTCTGTGACTCACGTGGAAACTCAGATAATAATGCAATCCAATCAAAAGACAAAACAAGCTCTGGCTGCAATAAATGTTACAGCTAATAATACAGGAGGAAAAAAGACAATTTAGAGTGACATAAAAAAGAGAAGGAGATGGTATATTGCTCTCTAAACAAAGTAAGAGGACAGAATTGAGACATTTCATAAGATGAGGAATACATATGAGGTGAATGTGTGGCAGCTGGTTTGATGATGTTCAGAAATGAGTCACCTCTCTCATTAAAAATATTCTCCAATCCATCCATCATGATCAAAAAGCAATCCATCACGCTGAAAAAGCAATAAACAGTTAAGAATATAATTAAATATGTCGCATTTATTTTATTGCATAAGCAATGTATTTCACTTGCTTCATTTTAGTCTATTGTGTGTGTTATTTATGGGTCTTGACTCAAACATATGAGAGCTGCCAGTTTTTGTAAATGCTAATCTTGATAATGAGTGGTACTTTTCTACTCTAGGCTACCTAAGGGGTGCTAAGTGCAGGTACTGACCCTGCTGCTCTTTGCTATTGTTCTTTAGTGAGTCACTGCATGAATATGTACAGCCATTATAAGGCAAATACATTAATTTGCATTTTTCACCCCATTTAAGTACAGGTATAAAGATGGAACATTTACATTTTGGAAATACTGCAGTGACTACATGCAGTTGTAGTATGCTCCTGCAGTGTCGTGAATGAAACTGAAGCTGTATAATGTCGAATGTGGAACATGCTAGTTTTATTTTAGACTGTAGTCTACTGCTGGCTTTACTCTCCAAACCTGATATTTTGGTGTCTTTTGGCTGTGCTTTGGCTTCTCTTTTCACTATCATATTTATAAGGATTCACTTACTTCACCCATAATTCACTCACTATTTTTTGCCTAATTTTTCTCAATCCAGATACCCCACCATTCCCAACGACACCTTTCCAACACCAACACCACCCCTCAAGCCTAAACCTGTATCTACCATCTCATCTCTTTTTTTCCCTACCCTTTCACCTTTTTTCCTCCTTTCCCCTCCCTCTGCAGACATACAGAGTTCAACTGTTTTATTGTCAAGCTGAGCTGGCAAGGACGTGCAGGTCTCAAAGGCATTGAAAAATACATGACAGACAGGCAGAGAAACAGAGCAAAGTTGAGGGAGGAAAAGGGAGGCGTAAAGGGAATTGACAAGGAAGACAGAGGCGGAGTGCAATGTAGCCTGGTCAAACACAAATAGTGGCAGCTAAAGAAGCAAAAGTTGTGTGAGGTGGGGGGTGGGCAAGAGAGACAAAAAGGTGGAAGTAACAGGGGAGTTTAGGAAAATGTAAGTGTGTAAGGGGAGGACAAGACTTGCTCAGTCTTGTGTTTACCAGAGAACAACAGACCTGTGCAACCCCTTCCAAAGAGTGTGCTACTTATGCGATATGGGCACTGCAATAAGATTCTGACCCCATTAATATGCACACACTACTCCATTTATGCTTTCATTTTTAAAAACTGACGTCAGCTTATGAATCATCAGCACATAATAAAACAAATTATCTCAGCTGCACAAATCACCACTAAAAATAAATGATTTAAATACCCAGAAATACATAAAAAAAATTACATTTCAAGATTTCATGGGATACATATATAAATTAATAGTGACAAGAGCAGGGGTAATCTTGCTGTCTAAGCATTTATAGTATTCATCTTCCTTATTCTCCCCTTTACCCCTTCTTCACTTTTAAACTACTCTTTACCTGCCAAGTTCCACTACACTGCAGCCATCTCCTCAGGTACTGCTTCTTAATCCTCAGTCCATTCCTCCCCTCTCGCATCTAGCACCTTTTGGTGAGTTCTAGACATCTCTTTGCCATTTGCCTTAATTTCACCTCTAACTTACCCTTCCTGTATCTCCAGCACTCAAACATCCTTTTCAGCTTGAACTTCTCCTCTGACTCAACCCTTTTGACTGGTATTTTGCACTTACTGTAAATATTATTTTCTTTTATACATAGTCTAACCACAGTTCCTCCTGCTCTTGGCAACACATGCTGTAAATAAAATTTCCCTTCACTATTTGAAATAAAACAAGCCTTTCAGCCATCTTTTCTGCTCCATTCCAAAATTGGGATCTTTCTATCCCCTCTTCACCCATTTCATTTCCATCACCGTCCTCTTTAAAAAGATGCTAAGGCAGCATATCCACTTGAAATTGGATGACATTACACATTTGCCCATACACAAATGTACACACAATTTTATGCATGCATACACACACCCCAAAATTAATTTTCAATCTGTCTAATTTTGCTTATGACCCCTCTGCCTGTCTCTCCTGCTCTCACAAATACACACACACAGACAGATACGCACACATACACACACACTACAAAGAGCTGTGAATTAATGAGCTGCATTTTTATCAGTGAAACTAATGAATTTGCCTGTGATGGATAATGGGAAACTGGATATGGATGATGTGATGGATAAGTGTGTGTTCGTGTGAGTAAAGGCCTGGATATTTGTGTGTCTGTAGCAATGTAAATGTGCCTGCCTGTGTAGGCATGTCCTTGTGCACAAGTGTGTGCATGTCTCTTTATTTTCTAACAAGGACAAAAGCACTTTGATCATTCTGCCGAAGCCTTGATCTACCACTGCAGTAATGTATCATGCATCACACATGTTCTTCTTACTATCTTTGCCTTCTTATTTTACTGTCTCCCCAGCTTCTTTTCTTTCTCTACTCAAAATTTCCATATGAAGTGTTTTTCTTTCTCGTCTCATTCTCTTTCTCAGTCTCATGCTCTGACTCAGACGGTCATATGTATATTGTATGATGTATATGTACTGTTTGTATTGTATTTACTGTATTATTGTGGTGAGTTAGTGCTGATAATAAGTCAAGGTGGTCAACAATGAAAGTAGAAAAAATAAATAAAACTACCATTTCTGCTTTACTGCCTCCAGGTACACTGAGATACAAGGCACAAGTATCTCTGCTTTGGACTTCAACATCAAAGTCTAACTTCACTGCCGAAGTGGTCCAAAGTGCAGTCCAAAGTGGTCAGGTAGGTCAAATACTGTTGTTTTAATGTTTTTTTCACACATACCAGTAAAAGGGAAAGACAAAACAGCAATCAAAATATATATTTTTAAAGTAAAATCATTTTTGGGTGCAGATTTTGGAAAAAGTTTCCAACAAAGTGAACACAGAATTCAAAAAGGTTGGTGTGTATATCATTAGATTATAGTACTGCAGGAACACCAGCAGGTACAAAGTAAATCAGAAAAGGGGGTGTTTGTTGATATGTGCATCTTTAAAATGTGACTTACTTTCTAACAATTTGGCTCCAATTCCTCCACACACAACTGTCCTCATTATCTTTTCCTTCCTCCCAGCTGCTTGTAGTTTCTGTCTTGTAACCAGTGTATTTTGATGTACCTCATGCAAATCCCTGACATCATTACCGTCTCTTAACTTCATCTACACTTTTATTTCATTTCTGTATACGTATTCCATCTACTCTTTCATTCCTCTCTCAAGTTACCTATGTGATCATTACTGCCAGGAGTATTACCATTCAACTCAATTCAATAATTTGTGGATTTAAATCCTTTACAACAAAGTTGTCCTCATTACCCCCAACCTCCCTGTATGATATCCATTATTCATCCATTCCTCTCTCAACCCCTCTCTCATGGTTCTTTCTCTATTTCTTGCAGCAAAATGTCATTATTGCTGCCATGAGTGTTGCTTTGAAACTCAAAATCTGTTGTTTTTAGCTTGCAGTCCCTGCCAAAACTTTAATTTTTAAAGCATGTTTTATATCAGCTGACTTGCCCAACAAAGTAAATAGCGTCTCTCTCGCCCTAGAGCACAGACTCATTAAAACATAATAAGTATAAACATAATAATGTGGGGACTCAAACTAAACACAGCGAACCTCTGACACCCTGGCAGCCTCTTAAAAACATGGTAAAGCTCTTACATGGGCACCCAGTCTGAGTGAATTCTGACTCTCACCCAGGGGACCAGGCTCATAAAAACACACTACTGTTTGTCATGTGGGGATCTAAAAGTAAGCACACATAGATTGTGTCCTATAAAAAACAAGCCAATAGGTCATCTGTGCCTGCAGCTTATTTCAACTCATAGTTCTATTTTATTGTAGGTCAACCTCTAGCAGCTATACTAATTGTGACAGGAGTAAAGGACTAAGTCAGGTGACGTAGAGTAAAGAGCAACAAAGTCCAGATTACAAGGAGGTTGGAATGAATAGATGGGTCCACAAAACACAGGACTCACAAGGGAGGCTGCTGTTGAAACCAATAACTGTCATTTTTTCATTTAACCAAGACCATTCCCCAACCATAACTGTATTTATTGTCATTTTAGTATTGTCACCATAATAATGAAGGTCCTCAATCTTTTCCTAGATCTAAACATGCAGTTTGTGTACCTAAACGTAACAAAACCATGGCATTCCTAAAGCAGCCTCATGTTTATTACTGTAACCATGGCTACAAAGGTTCAATATGCCTGCAACCATTGCAGTGGTACTGGGGCGCTATTTCAAGAGACATTCCATGGGTCATATCAGACAAATGACCCACGTGGTTGCTCAGGTTGTAGGACTTGTTGCTGAACTTCTGAGTCCAAGGTAACTAATAATTTGTGATGTTAATTCTGTGTGTCACTGAATACCCAGAGTTATGTAACTCTGCTGTCTGATCCTACTGGGACATGGATAAGGAAAAAAAAATCTGGTTACAAAATTATTATGGAGGTTGTTTCCTGTCAGTGTAGTCAGTAGCATCCCAAATAGCTGCTTTGTAGGATTTTGTGCTATTCTCCAACTGTGTACTACCTCCTGCAAAATACTCCTCCACTCTGGTAGTGCACCGTTAGTCTAAATACTATCCACAAGAAACTGAATAAATTCCCAAAATATCCAAGACACACCGTTTCATTTAAGTATGAAAAACTAAAGCATTATTTAGAGTCCAGACTGCATTAAGACCAAATAAGACCAACACACATCAGGATTTATCAGGGTCAAACACACAGTCACACATAGACAACTGAATCTTAGTAACAGAGAACTCAATTAAACAGAAAGGAACTGGGCTAAAGATAATACTGGATGTTATGATGCTTCTAGTCAAGATAATCATGCCAAAAAAAATTTGTACTGCTCCTTGCCCACTGATTAATAATACATTTGTTAAAACGACTGGTGTCTCCTTTAAAATATATGGGTATTAAGTTAGGACCCAAATTGAGTCAATCTGGTGTCGACACCCTGAGGCTCAGGATCTTTAAAATATATTAGCATTCCTCTTATACTGGGACCCAAACTAAGTGAATATATTTTTGGACACCTCAGGGTTCAGACTGATTAAAACATATTAGTACTATTATGTGGGGCACCAGCATAAACAGGCCCTGGATCCTTTTAAAATGTCTGCCCATAGTTCCTTTCTCCCCATCGTCTGCCCTACCTGCATTTCTCTGTGCCAACAGTGGAAAATGGCTGCTTGTTGACATGTGCATTAGCCTGACATTATGACAAACATGCATTTTGGCTTTCAGTCCCACCCAAAAGCTCCAGATCATCCTCATTACCATCCTCTCCCTGTCTTTCCTGTCTCTCCCTGCCAGCGGGTGAAGATGGTGTCATACTTCTGCCATGTGTCTGTTCTGACATTGTTAGCACTCCTATCTCTCATCTCGCCATCTCTCTCACACACTCTACACTACATCCTTCTACCCACCAAGCATTTTTTAACTTCCTTTTCCAATTCCCATTCCTTTCCACCCATCTCAATCAGTATCACTTGCCCTGTGGTGTTTTGTCACTCTGTTTAACCTATAAAGACAAAACACAGCACCAACAGTGACATTTTTATTGCCTCTATTAAGGATTATCCTCGTCCTCTAGTTGACTTGTGATGACTATAATCTTAGGTAAAGCTTATAATCAACCTTTTCAAAGAGAAGCTCAAGCACTACGGTTTTGCCAGAAAGCACCAATCTCTGTTCTAATTCTCACGTCTCTTCTGTCTCTCCATATTACTCTGGGTACCTCTCCCACCATCCTCTTCAGGATCAGTCGGCCTCGTTTTCTGCTTTCCACCACTCGCTCCAGCCTCTTTTCCCTCTTTCATCTTCCACCAGTTTCAAGTTGCTCCCTGCGCCCTTTTTCGTTTGATACCCCAGTCCATCACCAACACTCTGCTCATAACTGAGGTGATGGAAGCTGTTCTGTCGTTCTTAGTACTCTTCCACTACCCCTGCTAATACTCCAGCTCCAGTGACCTGATCTGTTTTGTAGCTAGAAAGCATTTTACAACCCATGTGTGTTTCCTTTGTATCTGCCCTTGCTACCACTTCTCTGTCCCTGGTTTCACTGTTTCATCCTCTTGTCCTTTTTCCTTCCCCAAATGGTGTCTTTGTGACATTTAGACAAACTTTTCACCCATCCTTCTCTTTGTGTTTCTATTCTCTGTTCGCCCCTAAAATATCTCCTTAGCCTTCTTTGGCTTCTCTGACTTTCTCTCCTCTTCCTTATTTCCTCCCTCTCTCTCTCTCATAAGGGCTTTGCTGTTCAAAACATCCAGACATGTCTTTTCCTCCTCCTGCTCAACCCTGTTCCATACTTGCCTGATTCACTTGATTCTCTCCTTGACTTTTTTAGACATTATCTTCATTTTTATTCTGCTTCCTGCAACTCACTAATCCCTCTCCCCTTCTCACCTCTTTCCTTTAATTCCCATCACAGTTCATTTTCGCCTGATTCTGCTTTTTCTCCATCCCTCTCAGATATCCCTTGCTTCTCAGTGTCAGTTAATGAAAAAGTTTCACTGGTATGGTGACACTTTTTCTTTAATTACCACAGAAGATAAACAAAAGTAATGAGAATCTAGCTTTTTGAACACAGCTTCTTTTGCCATTTTTAACTTGTGTGCCCAGAGTTTGAGAGTGGTATTATATTTAGCAGTAGCACAAAATGATGGTTCACTTGTGTGACAATAAACCTAAAAATGTATCTTTGTATAAGTGTGATGCAGTGATAGTGCTTTTTGATTTCAGCTGTTATCAAACTAAAGTAGATGCATATTTTTTTTTAAATTACATCATTGTCTCATGTTACATCGTAAATTACAGTTTGACCTCAAACTGTCCAGTGAGGAAGAATAGGTTATGTCTCAATAATTACTGTCCAAAGTCTTTAGCAGACAGCAGACTTATACAATAGCTCAGTTGTGATATCTGTTGTGACTAGGAGTCACTAGTGCACGGATTTAGCTTCAAAACATGAAATTGAACACTTGATGTTCGCTTGACCTTTCACGGCCTCTTCCCTTCCAATCAGCTGTCCTTCTCTTCCCTTCTTAACAATATAAGAGAAAATAGCAAGTGACAAAACAAAGCAAATGCTGATAGCAAGACAGACACAAGAAATAAAAATACTGACATTGCTGTGTGGACCTAGCTTTCTAATCTTGGAGGATTTTCTGCCTTTATCTTTTTTATATCATTGTAATTGGAATGTCTTTAGGTTTTGCACTGTTGGCAAGACAAACCAAGCAATATTAAGTAGTCAGCTTGGTGAGATAGACATTTTCCACAATTTTCTGACATTTTACAGACTAAATGACACATTGATTGATTGATCATAAAAATGTTTAAATTCATAATTTATACATGTAAATTTGTTATATAGGCTAATAATGTTCAAGAGACAAGGTTGCCTTTCCCTATCTCTATCCTTCTTTTCTTCCCAAATACTCGCTCCTACACCTCCTCCATTTGTCTCTCTCCCTCCTTACTCTCTAGTCAAGCAGACCATTTGGGACATGTCGCTAATTAACACCATCAACGATGCCTGGTTGCCACGGGAACTGACCGCGACCGCCGGCGGCACATCGGTAAACAAATAGAATGTGTCATAAATGCCAACACGCATGCACACATGTTGTCTGTGTCCTTCTCCCACACACACAAACACAGGGGCACGCAGACACGCACATGCAGGCTAACACATGGTTGAAGTAACAGCACACAGGCAAATACTTGGCTGGAAAACTAAAATGCACACCCAAACAAAGGCACACATACACAAGTGCAATATTCCAACAGGCGCACACAGGCTTTGAGTGTCACAGCATCGGCTTGCCATGTCTGGGGATATGGGATGATTAATCACACTCTGTACAGATGGCCACACTGGGGGGAGAAAGGGAGAAGAGGAAAGCTGTCCTCTCTGTCTCTCAGCATCCATCCAACATTTTCTCTCTCTCTTTTTCTTTCAATGCCCCCTCTCCCTACTGGTCTCTGTTGACCCTCACTCCTCTTTCTCTATAGTGGGCTAGATTTATGAGTGGCTTTCAGAGACCCACTGTCTTGGCAAGGTGTCTACATGACTGGCATTAATGACATTCAGTCTATCTACTATAAATATAATTTCTGAAATGCTTAAGCAAACCTATGCACACAGGCAATCATGCTCTCTCAAATAATCTCTAAATGTCTCAGCCCACGTAACACTCATGCACAAATCATCAAACACACATCTAAAACATGTAGCTATTTGCCAAAATGTGAACACAAGCACAATACATATAATTTCCTACGTACTTTACACACACAACGCAACTGCTCTTCCTACACATCTGAATCCAGAGTATCCAATCTGAGCAGGATAATGATGGTGATGGCAACAAAGAGAGCAAGTCATCCTTGTCTGCACTCTGTCATTTTGATAAAAAATGAGACAAAAGGTACAATGCAAGTCTTGAAATGTAAAAGTGTGTTTTAAACTGGAATGCAGGTTTGTTTGGTTAAAAACGAGACTGAGGGCTACAACACTTCTAGACCCAGTGGGCTAAAATAGAAAGTGCAGTGTATGCTTGGAAAACCTACTTTTCTAATGAATCCTGTTCTCCACAGTCTTGTGTCTTACCACAATCCAACCCAGCTAACACCAGACAGTCTCTCATAGCACACCACAGAGACATCAAGAGGACTTTACTTTGGCTTTAGGCTTACATGGCACTGGATGAACTCAGGTGTGTTGAGATTTTGCTTTACTGTAAAAATGAAAGGTCAAAGAAAATTTTTATATAGTAGAATAATACCGCCGCTAAGGTCCTCTTCCCCCTGCTGAGCAAGTTTCAAAGATTCTATAGAGTGGGGCAAGGAGCAAGGAGTAGGGAACATGAGTGTCTAAGATACAAAGACCCACCTTGTTAGTGCAGCACTGGCTACATGAGGGACTGTGCCCTTATGATAATAATTTATATCTTGGGGTGAAACATTTCTATAATTCATGACATACTGTGCACTGACACTTTCATATGGTGTCTGAGGTGTGCCGCCAGAATAATTATAGTTATTCTATATATTTCAATATTTGGTTATAATCAATTAATATATCACTGTGGTTTGGGCCTCACTTATTTTCATGGTGGCACACTACATACATATTTCTAAATTTAAGAGAGCCTCGCCAAAATAAAATGATCAGGAAATGAAAACTGTAAATCTCAAACAGGGAAACAAACTGATTTGGAAGATTGAATATTGGAGGTCCACACATTCATTTATAAATTATGTTTGTAAATGTTGCTCCCCATTTCTCTCTTCCTTTTCCCTCTCCTTTGTCAACTATCAATAAAGGCGCAAACAGACTCTCATTCAATATATAAACTTGTAGCTATACTACAGCGTCTGCTAAGAAATCCTGATCTAACAAATATCATATCAATAGCTGTTTAACTCTGCTGCAGTGAATTTTGGTATTTTTCTTGCAGAAAATATTTAGTTAAAATATTATTAAACAAAACTAAGCTCAGTGGGACATTTCTTAGCCCAACAGTTGACAATAAGATAGTGTTAGTTTAATGACTTCATACCAGGCAGCACTGACCACGTTACACCCACACATCACAATTCAGCCACACATCACAATTCAGCCAAGCTATTATTGTACACTGCCCGTAACGCTCTGCTGCGCAGGCATTGGCTGTCTTCAACATGACCTAACATCAGGGCACCAGACACTTGCCTGGCTTTTGACCTACACAGCCAACTTAAATATTCAATTACTGCTCTGAATGAAAAAAATTATTTTAAGCTTTTTAGCAATTCAGGAAAACATTTTTTTAATTATAAACAGGTTTAGAGGCTTTTTTGGGGGAGTAGAGTCCAGAGGTCATAAAATTTATTCAGCTAATGCATGACCTCAGGAACTGTCACATAATTCAGCAGAAAAACACCAAAACAGGAGTAAGGATGTTTCCATGACACACCAGTAAAGCAGTGAAGTGGAAACACATTTGTGTGATGAGGAATGGACACTTAGCAACCTGTGAGCCTGAAGCAAGTACATTATACAGCCAGAGCTGGCAGGGAAAGGCAAAGACAAGAATGTGAATAGGAGCTAATGGGAATAATATGGAGATGGAAAACAAATGGCGCCACTGTAGGGCTGAAGCAAAAACCTCTAGCTATCTGTTCAAGATAAATATGCTGTTTATTTTCTTGTTAAATCCCTGTCAAGTTCACAAATTGTCAGGTGAACTTTAAAATGCCTTAAAAGATCATTTCGTTCACAGATTTTTTTTTTTTTAACAGAAGATTGAAAACAATAACGATAAACGATATGTGTAGGAGGTAATATGTAGGAGCTAGTTACTAGAATTTGTGTTTGGAGACCTCATATCTCTGTATAGAACCAATGGATAACAGAGATAACAGGTTTCTAGCTGACACCCATTATTGTGTCAAAAGTTCACTATTGTTACTGACATTTTAAATGGTTGATCAATTGTTTTGCTGGAACCTGGAGGAATCAGACATAATTCTACATTTGTGGGAGGCATTCAAATGCAAATACAGTAAACAAAAACAGAGGGTGGGTCCCGGAGCAGGGACGTCACAGGATCATTGAGCACAGAGAATAAAATGAGGAACTTTGGCAATAGCCAAATCTGCTGTACATCTTATTAAATTATGTCTTATTAAATGGTTGGTTTCATATACAGCATATGGACTAGATAAGAGTTTTATTCAAATCCAATTCTTGTTCAACTGCTAATGTTCTTCTAATTTTATTTTAATTGCCTTCATCCCACTGATGTCCACTGAAAAATCTGTTTAAACAGTAGGACCAGCTCTAATCCACAGCCATGAAAGCAGTGACTGTATTTCCCCAGTGCTGCACATTGCGGTCATTACGCCTGACTGATTTAGCCGGTCACTGGTGATGTCAATGGATCAGCTAAATAGGATTCGAAAATGAATTAGATTAGGTGGCTTTCCCCAGATTATTCTTTTTCGTTCTCCTCCCCCTTTTCCTTCTGTATCTGTCATTTTACTCATTCCTCATTTTCACGTCTCCTCCCTTTGCCCTTCTCACCGCTGTTCCTGTCATATATGAGGGCAGTGTGCTTTTTATTATACTCTTCGTATACTTCTAATAATTGGACTGGATTGCCAGTGCTCCCAGATTTCTTATCACTTTGGTCCTTGATCCAAGGTGATCTTTTAGCACTGCAGAAATTGTTGTGCTTTTTTTTTGTTCATTAAGCATACCGAAACAGTGATGCAATCTTGATTTTCACTTTTATCTTGTTTGGACAATAAGTCTATAAAATGGAACTGGCATTAAGTAATTAGTAATTTCTCTATATACCCCATCCAAAATACAGCTGCTGCAGATTTTTAGCAAATTCTGAAAAGAGAGCATATTATATTGATCCTTTTTGCACTCTACTGATGATCTGTTGATTTTAGGATCTTGCAGACTGCTTTTAAGGCACAGCAGGGCCAAGCTCAAGCTTTCACTGACCTTTAAAGTCACCTGACTCCCTGAAGTCTTGGGCTGCTGCTTTTATGCTTGTTTAAAATTCTACACAAAGGACAAATAATGGTCGGGTTTTGTCTATCAGGGCCACTAAACTATTAGACTGACTGTCTTCCTGCAGGGTGAAAACTAACAACAGAAGAGCAGCGCTCAGAGAGGAGGCATTCAGTGTGACTTTGCACTACATCTGGAACAACCTGCCATTAAACCTGAAGTATGCTTCAACTCTAAACTCTCTTAAGGCTTAATTCTGTCCTATTTAATTAAATTTGGGGTATTTATTCTCATCACCTACTTCACTCATGTTTTATCCTTCTGTTAATTACATTTTTATTTTCCATTTTATCAGATTTTTATATCCTTTGTTTTTCTTTTGCCTTGTTTCTTTCATATCTAATTTTATGCCTTGTGTTTGGCACCTTGAATTGTCTTCTTGAAGCTGAAGAGATCACGTCAGAAAAGTCAGGTTTACCAGTTTGGACTTTTGTAAACTCTGATATAAGATAAGCTTTTGTCATTGTTTTTTTTTAAGCATTTGTTTTATCCTATGCTGTCTCAACTTTACTGTTAAATGTAATCTTTTCTAGATGTCAGTTTAGTTCATATTTTATTCAGTAATGCACTTTGCAACTCTGTTTTAGTGAGGTGCTACACAAAAAAAGGTTTAGGTCTATTTGAAATAGATATATATCCTTTATTAGAATTATCAGTTCACTGGTGATCTCTTTGTTAGCTCCACAAATTTATTCTTTATTCTGTAGCTTTTGTTGGTGTTCAAGACACTGAAATAACTTTTCTAAGAGGCTACCTTAATTGACAGTAATGAAATATGAAACAAACAACTACAGAATATATCAATCAATAATTTACTATTTCTGTTCCATTTTGTTTCTTTTCCTTCTATCTCTGCATGCCACTACCGTCGTTTTCCCCCCAATAAAATAGAGGGCCTGCGGGAAGTGACATTTCACAGGCCAACAGGGAGAAATAATCAAAAAGGACAAAATGCTAACACAGTCCTCCTTTTCTTTCCTCCTTTTATTCTGTTATTTCCTTCAGCAGTTTACAAAAACCTCTTTGGTCCCCAGGTCACCCTTCTTCCTTCCTTCTATTTCCTCTTCACTTGCCCTGTCAGCAACCACTACTCCCCTCTCTGCTGCGTATTTCTTCCCCCTTACCACCCTGGGGTCTGTTTGCGTTTCTTTCTGGGTGTTTAAAGTCAATTCTCAGAGTTACACTTTGTCCCTCGTTCACCTTTTCCAGCCACTCACTGCCTGCTTCTCGACGCACTACAAACTCACTTCCTTCACCTCATCTCTCCCAATGTTTTTTTTCTTGTTTATCCCTCGCTCTCTGTCTCTTTTCTGTTTGTTTTCTTTCCTACGGGTACTGCATTGTAAACACTCTGTATCCCATGGCAATTTGAAGAGCCCCTTTTTAATGCAAGCCAACTGTCACATACAAATGCACACACCTCTAGCTATGTGACCGAACCTTTACAGCTAGCTGTACATTGGCAAAGAAAAATCACTTACAAAGTCCCACTTGCATTGAAGTACATATACACACACACACACACACACACACACATTTTCTGTGTCACTACAAGCTGGCAAGCCTGATATGTTTATTGGTGCAATATCAAAAACTTTAAATTCATGTGCATGCCAATGGGTCTGAAACACTCATGTTACAGGCCCACACACACTGACACACTCTTAGACGAACACTTCACACACCCCACCGTGTTTTGTGTAAACAGACCTTCTGGTGGTCTCCCTCTCCCCATCACTCCTCTCAATCTCTCCATCTTTTGATCACTCTCTTCTCTTTTCCATCTCTCGCTGTTTCTCCTCATGCCCCCCTCCCTTCCTCTCTCTCTCTCTCTCTCTCTCTCCTCCCCTCGCTCGATCTCTGTGTCATCGCCCCCTCACTCTCTCTCCCTCTCTCCATGTCTATCTGTCCATTCCTTTCTTCTCTGCCTTCACTCTTCAGAGGGCTCTTCATTTCACTGGAACGACAGATGAGAGGCTGAGGCCATCTGCAAGAGCTGATAAAACCACCCTCACACATACACACACACACATACACACACTCACACTCACAGATACTGACATACATACAGACGCAGAAACAAGGAGACAAACGAATACAAAGATGCAGATGCATCACTTAAGCTATAAATGCATGCACAGCTCTAGAACACAACAAAATGTAGACACACTCCAGTAGACACACACTGGAAAAAGAAGTGAAAACACAGCATTAGACACAAAAAGATACACACACCTCCACTACAGCCAGACAGTTATGTAGGACACATGAGCTGAAACCTCTTAGACATATTCTATATTCTGCATGTCAAGAGGAAGAGAGAGAAAAGAAAAAGAGGGAGAGATGAGATGAAAGGAGATGCAAAAAAGTGTAAAATTAACTAGATGAGAGCTGGAATAAAGATGAGGAGGAAAAGAGCTGAGGAAACGCAGGGGGCAGGAGGGAGAGAATAAAGATGTGAGAGATAGAAGGTGGCGAAGAAGAGTGGGTGATGAAGATGCAGAAAGGAGGAGAGGCGGGATGAAAACGATGGATGGACACGAACAGCCTGGGGGAGAGATTATGCAAAGAGAGATGAGAAGGAAAGATGATGTGAAGGGAGAGTTGAAGAGGTGGTCAGCACGTTGGAAGGTGACGTTGTAGAGCTTTAGTGAAAACACCAAATTATTTGAAAACAAAACCAAAAAAAAAAACTTTCTGCTGAGCCACTTATTCCCAAGATGAATAAAATCAACCCTGAGATAACCGTGGCTTCCACTTGAAGAAAACACACAGTGGTAGATTTGCATACATAGGAGCTAAAGACTTTGGTGTCTGTGGGACCAAACAATGTTCAGCAATGCTCATTAGCAGTACAAACTGTATCTATACTCTATCCATCTAACCATTAATGATATTATATGTAATGTTATATTCAATCCCCATAATTAAGCTAAATAAACAGAGAATGTTTTGTTATCTGGATAATCAGTGGTCTGTCTGAGCCACATTTCTGCCTAACTGGCCCAACATGAGGATTGGTGGTTAAACTCGTCAAACACACTCAATCAAATCCCTGTAATTCTCCTTTTCAGTCATCACAAAGACCACTGACTGATGTGCAAGCCGGTGCACTGACAGACACCAGCACTGCATTATAATATGCCAGCTCGTTTGAACATTTGAGAAACAAAGGCGTGCTGTGGCTCCTGTCATACTAATGCATGACCGCTGGTGGACACAAGGGTCTTTTACAATAGCTACCACTGAAAATAATCCAAGAGGCCTGCTTCAACCATTCTGTTTTTCTATTAGCATGCAGAGAGTCACTTGTCTGCCAGTCCAATTGAGTGGCCACACTCTCAGAGGAAACGCGTGGCTGCTGTCACTAATACCAATTAAGAGTTGTGACTTTGCCTAAGAAAATGAGGTCAGATTCATGTTGTGATTAGGCTGGCTTTTCTCTTTGCTGCCTTGGCAACTGAGGGTCACAGAATAAAAAATGGGCGTCAAGAGATATTACTTTAAATGAGCTAACTTTGTTGGTTTACTTGTACTAAGTACTGCTGGGCCAGATTTGATAGGTTATGCGATGCAATGCTGTTCTTTAATTTTGCACAAAATCATTCATAAATGTAAGCCCTTATTTACCAGCTTACTTACTCTTTATTTACACTCACATATTTACCTGAACATTGTGCTTGAGATGGTTCTCAATGGTGTTCACTACTGTGCTGTTTCACACTGTTTGAAAGTGAAAGCATATAAAGTTATGTTGCACATGATTATAAAAGTCTTAAGATAAAACTTGTGTTTCTTGCCTCTTATCTAATCCACTAGCAATGCTCATTTGATATGGATAATTACTGCAGTAGATTTTAAACCAGGTAGATGCCATTTTTCATTTTGTGCCACTTTGGATTACACGGTTTGATTCTTCCAGAGCTGATCTCATCTCTTTCTCTACCCGTCTTTTAAACCGAGCATGTTAGACTTTGATCATAAACAAAATGCAGTGTCCACTGCAGACGAGGGAACTCACTAATCTAACCTTACAGTACTGGACATTTACACTAACACATTCCCACATACAGGCATGTAACACAGACACAGACACACACACACACACAAAGACTGGTAAACAAGAAACTGAGAGATTGGAGAAAAGAAAAATAATTATAGAATAAAAAGAGTGAGTTTGTCTGCAAGACACCTTGGAAAATAAATACATGAACCTGAAGGTATGGGGACAGCACAGACAGAGACAAATACTGAAAACCGGAGGAGGGAGGAAAAAAAAGGGTGGAGATGGCAGACTGGTATGAAAAGAAAAGACACACAATAGGGCAGTGTAAGCAAAAGAAAAGGTATATTGTGAAAAGAGGAAACGGGGGACCAGGTGTATATAAAGAGAAGGAGGTAGAGAAGGGAGGAATCCAATTTCGAAATAAACGAGTCAGGGAGGGGCAAGCAGGATGGAGGAATGGGGGACTAAGAAGCGACAAATAAGGAGAAGATTTCCATAGAGAGCAATGGAAGAGGGGAGGAATGAGAGAGCGGGGAAGAATGTGAGAAGGGAAGACAATAGGAGATGTACAAATAAACAGAAAGGGGAGGGGGGCTGAGAGAGGAAAACGACAGTACAAGAGTGGAAAATTTAGATGAAAGAAAAAAAAGAGCAGAAAGTGAAGGGAGATCTGCAAAAAAAAAATCAGAAACATGAGCGAGAGAAGCAAGAAACAAATGAAGAGAAAGAACAAGAAAGGTAGAAATCATGAGGACAGAGAAAGAGGTAAAAAATAGACAGCAGACAACAATGTGATAATAGAGCGAAAGAAAACATGGAAAGAAATATGAAGCTGCAAAAACAAATCAGCTAACAGAGCAGAGAGAGAGACGAGACAAAGGTACACAAGGGAAAGACGAGAAATGACGCAGAGAGAAGTGGTGAATAATAACTACAAAGAAAACTAGCGCAGAGGAAAATATGAAATGGAAGAGGGGAGATGGGAGGGAGATAGCAACAGAACAGATAGAAAGTGAAAATAGAGGAGGAATGATAAATGAGAAGAATTAGGAGGAAGGGAGGAGGAAAGAGGTTTGCCCTGAAAAATAACATAAACAACAGGAATATGAGACTGGGATGAGGCTTGTCCACAGTGGGGACTTTCAATTATAGCCACACAAACACACTTGTATGCTTGCAGACACACACCCACATGCATGCACTGTACACAAATCCTCCCACACACCTGTATAGAAGTATAACCCACATACATAAACATAGACTAGACCTAAAAAAACAAGGAAATTGATAGTGACATCGGGAAGTGAAGAGGGCAGATGGAAATGGATCTGGAAAAACGGGTGAGAGCAATAATAGGGGAAAAAGCTATAGCTGGGTGGGCAGAGATACAGTATGGAAGAGAATAGGACACCCATTACTTTACATGGCATTATATTGAGAGATAAAATATGACAGATGTAGTTGGTGCTCCTGGGGAGATGTATATGAAAAATATGGCTGGGAACAGGGCATTTTGTGGCCTTTTCTGAATTTACTACCACAGAGAAAAGGACAGTGTACACATTCAAAGAGCAGGATTCAGTTAGAATATCGTCATTACTTATTGCAGCCTGTTAAAAAGGATAATGCAAACAGAAAAACAGTAGTGGGATAAGTTTTAGATTATTCACTGAGGAGTATAGCCTGAAAAAGACTGAGGTCAAAAGACTCAAGCAGGTAAGGTGAACTGAGTGGAAGGGGTTTTTGCTTTATTTATAGCAAAAAAGCTACAATTCCCATTTAAAGTGACTGCAACATAAAATTACACTTGTGCCCTCATCTGTAGTTCTCACCATACAGCACATTGAGCTACAATTTCTCTTGGTTTTTTTATGTCAACAGTTAAAAAGCTGCTCAGAATAGGTGTAAATCTAAAGTTGTATCTTAATATTGGAACTACCTTGCCTGGTGCAATAAGTTTGTACCAACTTACAGCACCCAAACAAAGCTAGATTTGAACTTGTGCAGCGTGGGTGCCAGTATTTCAAAAACTGAAACAGGTAATCTTTCTTCTTTCATCACTGGAAAGAGTTCTGTATCACTGCAAGTGAATGAAGACTGAGTAACAGCAATGATCCCAGAAATCTATTGCATTGATTGCCTGTAATAGTTGGGATTTCCTTTACGACTCGCAGAACCAGGAGCAGTTAAACTGAAAATTGAGTGTGTGACAGAGCATTTCAGAGTGTGCACTCATGCATGTTTCCCAATTTTCAATAAGCTTTGGTCTTTGAATGACAATAGATTTTAGTGTTCGGAACATTCGAGTCTCCTGGATGAGCTTCAGCAACAGGATGAAAACTAGTTTCACTGTATTGACCCATATGTACAAAGCAATTTTTTTTTAAAAGACCTCAAAACATCAAACAGCAAACATTTCTCCGTATGCTGAATTGTCATATATTTGTGATTAAAATGTTTCTGACTCCATGTTATTAGTAATGATTTCTGTGCAGGCTGTATATTATTACTACAGAATCTTTCTTGCTATGTTGATACATGGAATTACAAGTGATATTACAACATACAGAGAGTGTGGAAGGGATGGGTGGGCATCAGAGACGCCAAGAAGGGGGAAAAAGTGAGGCAGTAATTGAACAATACCACTAAATGCATGAGCAGCAAATTGAGTAGAGGGTGCACTAATGGAGGAAAGAAAGAAATGTCACTTCATAAAATACTGGGCTAATTCAAGCTCATAATTACCATGGCAATGAGTGGCAGAGACCGGAGGGGTGGGGGGGTTTATCACACACAAAAATTGATGAGATTCGACCAGCAATTATGACATAAAACACCAGGATAGCTACACACAGATACAAAAAGGACACATAATGGTTCTTCCTCCATCATACACCAGCGCTCACTCTGCAGAAATACACACACACGCACACACAGCAAGAGTTAGTCTGCTCACGTTGAAGGCTCTCCACGCATGACCTTCTCAAGGTCAAAAGTGGATCCTTTGGAAATTATACACCGTACAACTGTGTGTGTGTCTGTACCTGCGGTGCTGGTGATTTGCCTTCTAGCAGGTGTGTGTTTCTGGTGTTCTAACACCTTGTCAGGGGTATGTGAGCAGTGAACAGTGCATGTCCCTTAAGATCTCTACATCCCTGCTTTCTATCTATTTGCCACTTGATACAACTTTTAGTGTGCTTTCATAGTAGTACTGTAGTTTATTCCATTTGGTTCCAACCAAAGGAAAGAAAAAAGAATACATTGGCTTTTTACAAACAAACCACATGGACTAACATGGGGAAATTAAATTCAACACGAGTGACAGTCACGCTGCACTACACTGAACCATATGTGTTTCTTTCCAGATGTCACAAAGAGCTCATAAGGAAATACGGACCTGCTAGAGCAGGACATAAGCCCATCACATTCTTTTTCCTTTATTTTATTTTTGGGAAAACTCCACGCACTGATGTGGTGACACACACATGGATGTACTTGTATAAATATACATATCAGGAAATAGCTTCCTTAACCGTTTACGACCAGCAAATTTACATATCTTCTAACATAAAATCCTGTAATTGGTCTACTTTGCTTTTGATTTTGCAGACATTCCTTTTAAAGCAGCCTCAGTATGTTTGTTGAGTTTGATTGACAGCTTGCACATCAGCTCAAATGAACCATACTAAACAGGCGAACTCACAAGAGTTTATTTGACCCATAGAAAACAGGTTAGTTGTGAAGGAAAAAGAAATCGTAATTTAAAGGTTAGAACTCTTGTTTTGTTTTCATTTTTACACAGAAATTCGAACTTAACAAGCACAAAACAATCCAAGGCCATTCACCACCTATTACATAGGTGACTGACGGCTTTATTAATGGAAATGAGGAAAATGAAAGATAATGGCGGCGAATCATGGTGCTGTCAATAGGAACCAACGTGGGGTGCAGGATGTTTATGGTGTGCAAATGAAGGTGTTTATGATGATGTGTGAAGCAAGACAAACACACTTCCCCTAATTAGGATTCGACCTATTTTCAAACTCAAAATTATTCTTTGGAGGATGGGGCGCACACACACACACATTCACGCACAAAGAAAGAGACAAGCCTTCATACTCGTACACACACACACTGTGGCATTGTAAAAGTGTTATTAACACTTTGAGTGACGCATGCAAATGTGTTCCAATAAAAGAAACAAACAAGAGAAAGATGCATGGTGGGATGGGGTGGAGGAAACAGCAAGACAGATGTGAGTTAGGCTGGTAGACAGATTAGGGAGAAGAAGAGACAACTGATTTATGGGATGAATTATGGAATGACAGTTCTTCTTCTGATATTCAAATTTGGATAGATAAGGAAATGAAAGAGTGAGGAGAAGATGAAGAAGCAAAGTCTTGTAGCTCCCTCCAGGCTACCAATACTGCCAGAGTATGGGTTTCCATACCTCTGAAGCTACATGGGTTGCTTTGGATGTTTAAAAAAAAAAAAGGAAACAAAAGTGTCCACTGAAGAGCACATGGCAGTGGGAAGGGAGGAAAAAGAGAGGGCAAAGTGGGGAAGACGAAAAGGAATAAGTGAAATGAGGTGCTGAGTAACAGAAGGGGGTGGATAATAGGAACACGGGGAGGAGAGAGGAACAGCAGGATTTGGCCTTATTACTTGCTGTCTTTTCATGGAGACAGAAGGTGGGACAAGGAGGAGAGAAAGAGGATGAAGATGAGAGAAAACAAGGGAGGGAGGAAGGAAAGAGATACATTGAAAATATTAAGAGGTGGAGGGTGGGAGACATATGAGAGATATGCTAGATGGATGTATGAATGGAGGGAGGGGCATTTGGGTGTGAATTAAAAGGAAATGAGGAATTAAGAGAAAAAGGCAACGTTGGTAAAGAAGAAAGGTAAAAACAAAGAGAGGTTTGTTAGGATGGAAAGTTAGGAGGGTGGGAAGAGATGGGGAGAGAGAAAGAAATGGTCAGCCATGATAGAGCGATTCACTCCAGATAAATGGAGATATCTGTGAGAAAAGATTGATGGATAGATCAGCAGACAGACAAAGAGACAAAAGGGTGATTGCTGCTCCCTCATTGATGCTATCAGATACAAACAAATATCACACACACCCTCTTCATTCACTCCTTTACCAAAATATCAAATCCACTCACTAGTGTTTTTCCCTGCAGTGTACAACAAAGCCATATTTCCCCCTCTTTACAGGGGTAATATCATTTTGGGCTTCAATAGATTGTCTTCATCATCCACTTATCACACTACAGGAATAAAGGCTTTTCCACCCGTGCCTCCCGGAATCAGCTTCACATCTCACAAAGCGAAACTGATCACAGAGCTTACCCACCAAAAGGTTGGTGGATACATTGAATGTGACGAGTGCCTGCTGAAGAAAAATAGATTAAAATACAAAATGTCAAGGTGCTGCATCAATGCTCTTGCCCTCTCCTTCCTTCTCTGCTTGCTTGATCCCAAAGCACGCAGTCCATCCCTCCCTGTCATTCTGTCAACAGGGTTGCCGCTACCTTCGTGCTATGACATCCATCACTCCTCATCCCTCCATTCGCCATCCTTGGCTTCACATATTAATCTTATCATTTTCCCTATATGCACCCTTTCTCTCTGTCTCCTCTTGCCTAAACACTGTATTTTGTAAGTAAATGCATTTTCATTGTAAAGGTATCATGAAAAACGCTAGTAACATGTTAGTTAAGATATTCTAGTATGACTCACACCACATGCAAATCTTTCACTAGTGTTTAACTGGACAGCATTTTGTTCCTAGAGCAGCAAAGCTCCTTGACTGCAGCCTATTAAAAAACTACTCTTCCTTCCTAGTCCTCAGTATAGTATGAAGTTAGATTAATATGTTATGATCATAGTTTATTAAAATTTATATGCATTTTTAATCAAACCTTTAAATGTAATTTTCAGGAATAAAAACGTATACACTTATAGAATTATAATCATCAAATACTGAACCTATATTCAACTTTTTGCTGCACAAATACATATAATAATGTTCTGGTGGTCTATTCTAATGCAAAATGTTATACAATCCAGCTTATGTATTATTTACTGGCAAATGGATCTGTCAGCCATAAGGGTGCACTAGCTCACTGGGCATTCAGATGGGAAATAGGTGCAGTAAGAGATTGCATATATATATATATATATATATATATATATATATATATATATATATATATATATATACACACACTCTAACTACAACTCTGATGCCTGGAACTGATTTTTCTTTAAATGTCATAATGTAAGGACTCCAGAACAAAGAGTACCACAATTTGAGCTTGTTCTGTCAACTGATGATAAAAGCTGATGTAAGTAACTGCACACTGCTCTGCACCGCAATAAATAGTACCAGAAATGTCATAATGCAGACACAAGGTAACAGCATGAGGCATGACACTGCAATTGCAGGTCAGACCTTTAAATAGAAGCGGAGTAATGATTGTTTTTAATACTGCTTTACTTCTCTCCACGCACACAATCTATCGCACCTTGTGTGCTTCTGTTGCTCGCTTATATCGTCATTGCTTTCTGTCTCTCTCCTCACCTATTTCCTTCACCTGCTCTGAAACCTCCATTAAAAGGAGATAAGAGGACAAGATGGAAAGCTCTCATGTGCCTATTTTCTTCTTCCTCCCTAGTCCAGAAAATGAAGTCAAAGAGATGTGAAACAAGGGTGTACCCATTACTGAGTTGACCTGTTGAATCTTTGCTTGTTTTGTGCACAAACCCATCACTCTACTGTCTCTACATGCAGAAAAAAATTGCTCATTCTCCCTGTCTGAATGTCTTGAGCTATTCCGTTTCTATCCATTTCATCTTTGTTCTCTTCCTCACCTATTTCGAACCCTAACACCCCATTTCCCATCTCTCTTTCTGTTTTGCCATCTTCCTGATTTCCTCAAGCTGAAGATAGAAAGGCACTGATACTCCAGCACCATGTACAGGAGAGCTGTTTTTTTTTTTTTGTTTGTTTTATGAACAAACTAGCCTTTCCAATACAGTGACTCCTGCCCTCTCCTGCTGACACACAGCAGCTCTTTCACAGAGTGGACCACACTGAGCAAGTGACAGATGAGTTTGAGTTCAAAGTTTGATGCCAATGCAGTATCCTTCAAACACTGCTGTTGAGCTATTTGCCTGGGTAAGATTTGTGTGTCCTGTTGAGGGGTCTCTCTATCAGCCCTGAAAAGGATACAGAAGAGACTCCATCTCTACATGTTGAAACCAATTAAACAAGTTGCCTTAAGCGCTTCAAGTGACCAAAAACCCTTAGCATGACAACCTTCTCAGTCTCCTGCCCTGCACCTTTCCATGCATCACTCTGTTGCTACCTTGTCACAGCCCTTTGGTAATAATTTATTCATCTGTCCCTCAAACCTGGCATTCCTCCATCCATGCTTTTCTGTGTTGATTGTGTTTGATTCATTCATATTGCATGATGATGGCGGTGAGGGGTTGTCACTGTGTTGGCACATGTCCTATCTGAGCCACATGGCTAAATAGTGTAGGAAGGCAAAGGAGAGGAGGAAGATAGGGAAGGGAGAGATGGAGGGAAGGAGGAGGAAATGGGTGGAGGAGACATTGTGCTTAAATGAAAGAGGGGAAAAGGGAAATGACAAAGATAAGGATGTGGAAAACGTGTACATTATTTTAAGACAAGCAATGATAAGTGGGAGTTAGACTGGAGTGATCCAAGGAGAGCTGAAGAGAAAAATATGAGGTGGAAACAAGGCAGAAAGTCCTTGAAGTGGAAAGGTCACTAGCTATTCCATGGCTACTCTTCTCAGACAATTTGTTGAAGCACTATACAGAGCAAGCAGCAATTTTCACAGTGAGAGGTAACGCACCCTGAAAGTGAGAATGCCACATAATGGGGATGATATTTAAATAGCTTATTTTCTTTGGCCTGGGTCCCCAAATCAGGTGTGAATCTGAAATGTATGCTGCTGATTTGAATACAGCTCAAAAAAAGATGAACTGTCAGATAAATGCTTCATCTGAATGTGGTGATATATCCAGATTAATGTTAAAACAAACATTTGGTCTGATCATTGAGCTGCACAAACTGTTAATAAACTAAAACAACTGCCCCTGGGAGATAAATTAATGGACTCAAATTCAATTGAAATAAATCTGCGTGCACAACACAACCATTTATTTCTCCTGCTCGCTCAGAGCCAAGAGACAGATGATTTGTTTGATTGGAAAGCCACCGGTGCAAGTCGAATTCAATCACATCCAAGGAGTCAAAAATCACTGTGTTAAGTCACCAGGCAGGCAGCAGTGGCAGTATTTTATTCACAGAATCCATGACAAGCTGGAAGGAGGCAGGGAATGCTGAGAAACCAGTGGGTCTCCAGGAATTTACAAATTTGAAAAATGCAGTAAATTTGACATGCAGACAATAATATCATAACACCGATCAGCTTCCAGTGTTTACTCCTGTGCGCTGCTGAGCTGTAGATTTCTTAATGGGATGCTGAAGGAAAGTGTGCATGTCACACAACATTACTTGTTTGTTGTTTTAGCTTTTCTGTACTGTTTAAGAATTAATTCAATTTTTACATTACCATTTAATTATTTGTTAAATGTCTTGTGACCTTGTAAAGACCTGAAAAGGCCAACAGAGAATCAGCAAAAAGAAACCCATTAAAAGAAATGGAAAAGAAAAGGAGATGGGAAAGAGAAAATACTGTCAGAGTCAAGGGGAGGGTGGGTGTAGACTGTGGGGTGAAGGGCAAATGGACCTGACAGCGCAAAGCATCCAGGGATCAGACCTCCTCAGCTAGACAGAGATTTGTAGAGACACTATGAGCAATGGCATATATAGTGTGTAGATATATGGCATATATGCCTGTGGATGGATACACTGCACTCATATAGTGACCTTTGTGTCTTCTCATGTGTGACCACTGTCAAAGAAAATGACTGGTCCTCTCACACAATGGCACATTGACACACACTCAATACTGAGAAAACTGAGGATATACACAAAACAAATTTGTAAACTTAATACAACCAAATGCATACACATATATATGCAGCACACCACTCTCACAAAGAGATAAAGATGAACACACACTCATTTAGTCACACAGAAATGAACATACACACAGGGAAATCATGTCATCCCACTCACAGACCAAATATGGCAATGTACATTTATAATTGCAGCACTAGAAGCTACTACGTGGATCAGTGTGACAGACCTATAATTCAAGAGCTGGTTGATTTCTGCAGCTGTGACTGTGTGCACATGTTCACATACATGCACACACACTTGGGATTAGGACACTATCATCTCTCATTCCCTTTAAGTTCCATTAAGTGATGTTTATCACCAAATTGAAGGAAGGAAGCGTGTAATGCAAAACAAGACACTTGAACTATAGATGCCACTGAGAACCAACATCCCACTGCAGCCATTTGCAACATTCAATTCATTGCTCTCATTTGCTGTAATGTATGGTTGGTAACTCTATACCAGCATATAAAACCTAAGCTCTCAAAAGATGATGGTATGCTGTGTTCACAAGCCTCAAATGTGATGCTGCTTTAATGTGTATATATATATATATATATATATATATATTAAGAAGAACTTAATGTAGGATTTGGTATTTTACCAGTCAGTGGTGAAAATATGATGATAAGGAAAATTAGTTTAATTTGGTTTCCTGTGGTTCTTTCTGCTTGGAGCCACACAATGTGTTGCTTAAGAAGATAAAAACAAAAAATATTTTGTAAACATGGATGATGCACAATCCTCTAGTTGTCAGTGAGCTAATACTGTAGCTATAGTACTTGGAGAAAATATGGGAGATTAGGAAAATTTCTTATCTTATTATATTTTTTCTGACTGATGTAAAGCAGTGACTTTTAATCCCAACTGAGATGGGCCACATGTTGGCCAACTGTATAAGGTATCAAGGCTTGCCTACTGTGAGGTGTCCCTTTGGCCCCTGTTGATCACAAATGTGAAAAACAGGAGCAAGAGAAATTATGTTGGATTTTAAGACAGAGCCTACCTCAATCCTGCCGGTGTCTGGCTGGAAGCCTCTGGCTGGGTCTTCAGTTGTCACTCTGCACTGGATCGCACAGCCATTCACCCTGATCTTGTCTTGTTTGAGGCCCAGTTCTGGCAGGCTGCGGCCCTCACACACATGCAGCTGGGCATGCACCAGGTCCACACTGTTAGGGAGAGAGAGTTGATGAGGTGAATAAATTGATTGAAGCCCTGAACATGGGGTGAATAGCCATTAATTTCCCTTGATATCACTGTGGAGAACATTTTTTACGCTGAGGTTTTAAAGAACACTGAGGCCATTTATTTAATACAAACATCTTTAGTTATTCTTGGATTCAAATCAAGATAGGGAGGGATGCTGAGTTTCAGGAGATGTGAGGATTTTTCCAGCACCTCCCATTTGGACAAATGAATCTGCGATGCATGACAAGAAAACAACCCCACATGGATAGCTCTTAATTGCAGAAACAAAGAAGATTAAAACAAAAGAAAAGAAAGAATTTGATGTTTCTGAAACAATGGCTCCTGGGGAAGTGTGAAGAACATGGAAAATACAGTTTTACATATTCGTACACAACTAATAAATTAGCATTACAACATATGTTGGATTAGAGATTATGAGGTATTCTACAGTGTGCTATGATGAATCTCAAGTAACCAGGTCATGGGATATGGCAGGAGCACCAAGTCAAAGGCAACTGGACCAATGTTTTTTGATGTTAAAGATAATTGTTATATTATTTTCATATTGTTTCACTTAAATTTGTCTTTGTTTACATGAACAGATACAAACATGGTAGTACATGGTTGCAAAAATGTGACTCAACAAATAAGTCAGATTCATTCAGATGAAACCAGTACACGTCTGCCTGTGTGTCAGTTCATTTTGACTACTATAAACTCCAAAACCTGGCCTGTTAAAATCTTTGTTAGATTACAAAACTGACATCTAAGAAAACTATTGCAATATGCTTCCTACAACGTTATTAAATCCAAAATGTGACAAGACAATGAAGACAGTTAGTAGTACTTTATCATTTTGTTCTGTCATTGCAGTTGTAGCATGCACACTATTCCCATGTACAGTACATCTTATTCACACAAATCTAAATATTCATTTTTACGTAGGAACAAATGCATGTGCGTATGCGCGCACACATGCACACACATACACATAAATGAGTACATTATGCAAATTTTTATTCAATAATTATCTATTATTAGAGAGAATTCAAATCTGAGAGGGGCAGAGAGGAGTTATTTTCTTCCATTTCCATGAGTTGTAACCCTTAACATGGCTCATCTGTATGCATTTATTTAAATGTAAAGCTCAAATGAGACTTTCTGGGTTAAGCTTCATGACCTTGCACTGTCTAATGCACAGCCAAAATGAATAAAAGTATTTTGTCTTCATTGTTATCTGGATACAATTTAAATGCAGCAATACACAAACACAGTAGGTGGGGATACATAATTCTTAAATGGCTGTGTCCCTGCACCCCACCCGCTGCCAAACATAAACACGCTCATAACTAGGAAGACTCTCCGCCTTGAAGGGTGTATGGGAGACAGAAGGCACACACATTAGCAAGCGAGCCTAGATCTTGGACACCATCTTGGCTTCCATCTTTTTAATGTCTCAATTAGCTGGTATCCGCATTCTGGCCAAACAGAAGGACAATTATGCATTAGCCTGGTGTGAAATGTGTTGGTGGAAAAAGCAGATCCACTCTTGGACAGGCACTAACGTCATGTTTTTGTTACGGTTTCATGAATATGTTAGTATTTTTTAAATTAGACAGCTCCACTTGTATCTTTCCATAGTAAAAGGACAAGACGAAATGAGTCACTTTATGAGTGATGCCCCCAAACAGTAGTTATGGAAATGACTGTCAGTTTCCCAGTACCAATTTGCTGCCAGACTCAAAATAGTAACCAGACTTCATGGCGTCCATTACGTTGCCAGCTTCTCAGGGTTACAGCCCTCTAAAAGACACTGCATATGAAATGTTTTTCCTGTCCTACTCTGTTGTGTGAAATGTTTCAGAGTGAAATATGTTAAAATAAAGCAAGATTTCAACTCAAGCATTCCATCATACATTTAACACTAATACTTTGATTATTTCAATTTTCTCATATACTCTTGCAAATTCAGGCTGAAAAAAATACAATGATAAAAGAATACGAAGGCTGAGATATGGCAAAACATTAATTTGTTCTGTTATTAGTTCCATCATTAACCCAAGCACTCCTCTATTTGCATATTCATGACAATTGATGCAAAAGAAAAAACAGCAATTAAAAGACAAGTGTCCAAATTCAAAAACACTAAGGTAACATATTATGGCTGCCTCTTCACAAAGATGGAAGTACTTTAATATTAGGCAGATAAACACATTTCAGCAACAAACAAGACAACAATGAGCATTTTGTGAATCAAGAGTCAAATATTTGGCATCCATGCATAGGCTCTTTTTATTACATATAAATCAAGTTTGGCCTAGTTTTTTTCTTCCTCACATAATTCTTCTACTTTGAAAACATAAGGCAACACTGATTGAATGAGGACCCTCGAGGGTTTATGAAATTTATTGTATACTAATTTGACTCAAACAAATTAAAGAGCCTGCAGGAACATCTGTCCCTCAGTGCAGCCAGTTACAGAATAAGTCTCTTGTATCATTAGGAAGTTCCACAATAAAGCCCAGCTACACATAGAAAGAATGAGGGTAAAATGCAAAGAGTTAGAAATTGTACTACATTACATAGACATACTCATTTTCCATAAGTGTGATGACAATAAATACTGCTGGTTGTAACTGTTGGCAAAACTGTGGCTGTGTTAGAGAACACAGGGGATTAACCAAAGACACTGAGGAGGATTGACCTGAAACATCTGTACAGAGGCAGTCAGGCAAATATCACCATCAGTGGGGATGAGAATTTGATATAGAGACAAAATGACTTGGAATAATGTAGTTAGCTGTATGGTCTGATAAAGTTCTGAATTAAATAATGACCAGGTGCATCTAAATTTATACTTTCATACTTCCACATAGGTACATTATCATGTCTAAGAAGAATTATTTAGTTTGGAGACTGGAGATTCAAAGAAGTCACCATATAAAATCATGGAAACCACCCAAAGGAACTCATCTATATTCACTGCCTCTAAAACACTGACACATTTACTTTGAATGTTTCCAAAACCACTAAACCATTAGAAATACATATTAAAAGTTTTCCAAAAGCTATTCTATGCTTTATGACCCTGCATGATGATGAAAAACTTACTCCTCTGCAAGAGTGACTGATAATAATAACCAGTCTACATACATCTAACTGTATTTAATGACATAAAGATGTTATTTGTGTAATATATGAGATTAACCTCTATGCAGCTAGTGACATGAATAAACCAGGATGGATAATTACCGTAAGTAAAACATAGGATGTACCCAAAAATGGATGGATGGCTTTTTTTATCCACTATTTTCATTCATATGCTTTAGCAACACAGTTGCATTTACGTGCCACATAGGTTTATTTAGAGAGGCAAACTGTGGTATTTTATTGTACTGGAGTTCTTATATAAACATATCCATAAATGATAACTATGGTAACGACTTGCTAAAGTCTGTTGTTTGTTATTGTTATTATATATTATAAATATATCATAGTCAGCAAAATTGTTTCAATAAGGTTATTTTTAATAGTATTTTTTATTTTGTTGTAATATAAAGATCTCTAAATGTTCTCTGTGCACAAAAAGTGTGACAAATATAATCCCACACCATCAATGGAAGAGTAATAGATGCAGAGTGATACACATTATTGAAGTAGCACACATTCCTGATGCATTACAAAATTTCTACTGTAAATTAAATTTTAATCTAATAATTTTTTGCATTTATCCATGACCAAAACCTAATTTTAACTAAAGTTGTTCCGCTTGCTTATTCATAAACCTAATCTAAAAGTTGTTGACCCCCACTTCCTCCAACGCGTTGCATATTGTCTATGTACCCTGTCATGTAAGTGCCCATCAAGCACCAAGCACACAGCAGACTCAACGTGGCAGTTTAATTATATTTTGCCTAGAGCCACACAAACTAAGTAGTACTCCTGAGCCGCAACACTACCTGGCCCAAGGTTTGCTCTGTGTCAATTAGTTGGCAGAAATTTGATTAAAAAGAATTTTATTTAGGAATATGCAGCATGTAAGCACAATATAAACTGAAATATTAAGGTCTTGAAACTAGATTTAGACTCCGAGCCCCTCTACAGTACTGGGCCCCAAGATTACTTAGGTAATAGTGCAGGACATGCCTTAAAGCCCTTGTCATTACAGCTGATATTTGGGTGTTATAGTGCATACTCCCCAAAATTAGCAAATAATCACATCACAACAAACCAAATGGAACATGCTGGAAAAGCTGTCTCCTTTTTCTGGTGCAGTGGAAGCCCAAGGAAGTCCATGGAAATAAACTTAGCTTTGTCTCCAAATGCTTAATGGATGACTTTCCCTTACTTAGAAATGATGACAAAATATTTCTGCATTTACATTATCTGTATATCCATGCATTTACTCCAACTTTCATTTTGCATTTTCCTAAAAACAAAATAACCCAAAAATGTCACAAAATATTGTATCTATTCTTTGCCTTCAACATTTTCTGTCTCCTAGAAGGGAACTGCTTTGCCTCGCTTCGAGGTTCTGATGTGTCAAAGGTGTGAACTTATTCTTTTATTTTTTCTTTTATTTCTGACAATGCTAAAGAATATATAAATCTTTTAAGATGCCAGGAACAATATTGCATGTCTATTTTCCTGCCTGGCATCTCTGACTGTTTGCCAGTTGTGCCTTTGCCTTGCTTAGGGCTTCTGAATAGCTGCCAGGTTTATATTTGATCTCTGGCAATCTACAGGAAAAATGGAAACCCCCGCAAGTGTCATAGAATGTGTGTCTACTCTCTGAATCTGTTCTTTGAAATTCTGTCAGTACCTTTACCTCACAGCCAAGAACATTATTTTGCATTTGGTCGTCCTGACTAGGCAATACCTTGCTTAAAACTTCTGGTATGCTTGGAAATATCTTCCATTTGCTCTCTGATGAAATCACTGATCACCAACTCACTGAGATATACATATATTACACTGCAAAACCAAATGTAGGACCAAATTAATACAGTCCAGCACTGGCCACATTCCTGAAAGTAGTATTTTCACCAGAGTTTTTAGCAGCACTTGAAAAGTCTCTCTGGGATAAGCTGTGCAAATTCTGCCCTGTCTGATTGACACGTATTCTACGTATGGATACAATATTTCACCATTGATACTGCAGATGGCTTAAACTATACAGTTTAGAGCATAATGCATCCCCCTCTGAACCCCACCTTCTACCTCAGCTTATAACTAGCCATCTTGTGGCACCTCAAAAAATGAATGTTTAAATGAAATTTGCATTCATCACTTCTGCACTAAAACCCCACATTAAAGATACCAAAGCAGCTCTCATGGTCTTGGCAGAAGTCTAAACTCCAATTGAACTTAACAGGTCTACCCTCCATGTATCTTCAAAGATAAAGGAAACCTTTTCATCTAAAGTCCAGGTCAGTGCCATGAACATATTGTTTATCCTCTGATGCAAATGTTTTATCTGTCTCAAGTCTTCACATACTCAAACCTGACAGAGCATTTTGTTGCAGCATATTATGACATCAACATTAACTAGGTCAAATTTAACATCTTATTACCCACATGTCATGTTAGATAGTGTGAAATATTACCATCAAAGACAATGAAGCCTGTTCTATTTTTAAGGACATCTAACACTGTGAATCTGACTAAGGCTTGTCTATGGTAAATCATATTATAAAACCAAAACACCTCTACATGTATAGATAAAATTTAGGAAATTGTGGTTGATTTAGCCAAATCTAGGTTCATGTGCCAATCATGTTAGATCTGGAGATGCCACATCTCTGTAGCAGGCCACAGATACATTTGTTTACCAGTGTGATGAGTATATAATGTTACTCATTACAGTTATCTTTTTATCTTTACAAATTGCATACCTAACAAAAAAGAGCACAACTGCAAAACAACTGTTGACTTTGCATTTACAGCAGTGATCTATACATTTAAAAAAATTACAGCCTGCCTCCATATGATTCATTTTTTTCCATGGCATTCTTTTAGGTCACCCATAGCACATTCTTAAGGCACCCAAGGGTGCCACACCACCTACTTTGGAAAGCACTGGCTTAAAGAATACAGGAAATACTTGACAAATGAACTGAACCTGCTATGTTACAATTAACATCAGTTTATTCAGTATTTTTATGCTGCTAGCCCAGCTTGTCGAGACCACTAAAACATATGGTGTAATTAACCAACAAGCATGAATCCTGGCACAAAAATCATGAGTGAAAATCATTTTGTTGCCCAATATGCTGATCAAAAGAGGCAGTATGCTTCCACACGACTAAAGGAGGGATATGCATTTCAAAGCAAAAATTTACATTCCCCTTTAAAGGCGAATCATCATAGAATTACCGTAGGTCATCTCCAGAGTCAAGAGTGCAATGAAGGTTTCATTAAAATGTAATTCTATTAAAATGAATTATCTTGTCTGCCCTGAGTTATGCAGGGAGTTAGATTGTCAGGGTTGAGGAGATCAGTACAGAGGATGTATAATGTACTGACCTGTGACAGAGAGGTCAGCAGCTGCGCGTGCATGCGCACACACACACGCACACAAGTTCCTTCTTTTCCCATTAAATCTCAAATACGTTCATAAAAATGTACATATATGTATATACAAATACCTAAGATGATATGATATTACCCAATCACACACATGCTTGCACAGATACACACGACTTATCCTCACTGGACACTTCTCTACATTACTACAGTACATGGGAAGTACATTAGCTTAGTACTCAGTAAAACTTGAGGTCACGGTCACAAACACACACACACACACACACACACAGTCTGAAAGTCCAACACACACATACATTCATATTCAGCAGCAAGCAAACTCAATCTGTCACATGTGCATACACACATACACCAGGACCATGAAGGCTGAGTACTAATTGCATATCATTTTCAGTCATTTCACTCAGAGCTTGTTAGCAAGGGAGAAGGGGGTGGCTGTGCGCCCAGAACCGAAAGGGAGAGGGAGAGGGAGAGGAAGAAAAGAAGCATAGTGAGGAGAGGAAGGCAGCTTGTTGTGGCCATAAGAGATAAAGAGATAGACAAGGAAATATGACAAGCAGGTGGGGAGGTAAAGATAATATTCTACTCCAGTCTCCAGATCCACAAGGATGAAGGAGATTGAATGATAAATAAAAAGAGAGACAAGATGACAGCTACACATCTCCAATTCAAGGCAAGAGAGTGAAAAATAAATTTAGGGGAAGCAGAGGGAGTGGGCGTATGGAAGAGGATAAAAAGCTGGACGCCGAAACCGAAAGAGCGAGTGGGAAAAGTGGGAGTGTGGAGGAGACTAGATTTCGGCTCTCTCAAAAGGACAGAAGAAACAAAGTCAAAGAGGCGATGGGAGGAAGCGAAGGTGGAAGGCAGAGGGAGAGGGGAGAGGAAGGAGGGGAGCTGGGATGAGAGTGGGAAGGAGGAATGGAGGGATAAGAAAGACAAATGGGAGTGTGGGATGAGAGGGACGAGAAGGGGATGACCATGACAAAATGAGGCAGGAGCGAGGGAAAAGGAATGACTCACAGTTGAAGACGGCAAATTAGGAAAGAAGATAATAAGTAGAGAGAAGAAAGAAGATTAGGTGGGATTACAGAAAGCAGGTTAATCTTTAAAAAAGAACTTCTTCTTACACACAAAATGAGTGCGTGTGGGATAAAAGAGAACTTAACGGAACTGTTCAACCTTTTGGGAAATTGACTTTTTTTTAATGCTGACTTAGATGAAAAGATCAATACTGCTTATATGTTAGCTTAGTGTAGCATATAGACTGCAAACAGGAAGAAAGAGCCAGCCTGGCTCTGTATGCTGTACAAAGTTAGCAAATAAAATACAACATGTTAATTAGGGAGCTTTAGAGGTGCTGGTAGGTAGATTTTGTCAATTGTTACCTTCAGACAGAGCCAGGTTAGCTTTTCTCCATAGACAGATATGAGAGTTGCAAAAATCTTCTCAACTAATCTCAGCAAGAAAGCGTTAGACAGGAAAGACAGGAGGGATGGGATGTAAAAGTTGAAGATTGGGGAGGAAGAAGGAAGGAAGAGGGCAAGGTGGGTAGACTGAGAAAGGAAGTGAGAGCCACACAAAGATGGGACTATAGGAAAAGAAGGAAAGTGTGAGCAAAAGTGGAAGCAAAGAACATGAAGGACCTGAAATGGAAACAGACTCAATCTTATGATATTATATGAATCCTGCTTTCCTCTTTCTTTCTTACAAATTCTTCCTTATCTCTTCCATTGGTTCTCTTTCCTATTATTTCTTCTCGTGTTGTCCTATCTTCCTTTCCAATTCACTTTTTCCTCCCGCCTCTCCTCTTGTCCTTTTATCTTTCATTGTCTCCAGCTCTCCCTCCCCTCCTGCCAACACGTGACCCCAAAACGCAAAACATTTACTCCTTTTGAAGTGAACACTTCATTTCATAACTTCATTAGTGAGCTGAGTCTGTACTGCAGCGGGCTGTTTCTGTGTGTGTGTCTGTGTGTTTTTCCTCAGCGTTTGGGCTTATTCATGTTCACACAAACAGTATCTCCAATAAATACATTTTTCACAATGGCTCCAGGGCAAGTGGTAAAGAGCAAAGTAGAAATGTATTTCTCATTTCAGTAAAACTAATGCAGAATCTTGTCTACCAAATGTGCACACACCTAACACACACACACACACACACACACACACACACACACACACACACACACACACACAAACTCTAAAATGAATGACTGGAAATACTGCCAATGTGCTTCCAAGTGGGGCCTGCAGGAATGGAAATGTAGAAAAGGAGGAGAAAGTGGTAGCAATGGTTGGCGAGGGAATAGGAGGGATGGATAAACATATAGACAACAGTAGAAATCAAGGGGGAGAAATGAAAGAATAGGAGCATAGAGAGAGAAGAGGACAAAGAGGGATGGAGGAAAGTATGAACGACAGATGGAAAGGACAAATAAAGATGGGGAAAATGGAGCGCGAGAGAATATGAAAGAAAAACAAACGAAGCAAAAGACAGGCAGGGAGAAGCAGAGAGGATAGCGAGGAGGTAGGCATCGAGCCTCCCATCTTGTTTTGTATGATTTTTATTAGACAGTTTTAGACAGCAAACAGAGGAAAAAGAGGGAGCCCAGTAAGGGGAGGTGAGAAATGGAGAGACAGACAGGAGGAATGAGTTGTCCACATGGCAGAGGGAAGGAAATAAGAAATTTGAATCATTGTGGCATGAGGATGGCATTTTGACATCAATTTAGCTGGCAGCCAAAAAACTATGCTGCCTGTTCAATACGCAAATGCAAAAAGAACATGGTTGGAGATTGGAGGGAGAGGGGGAGAAAGGGATGGATAGAGGGGGAAAATATTAATCACAGTTTATCAGTGTGAGGAGAGGAGAGAAATCAAAATGGGTAGATGAAGAGAAGAGAAAGGAAAGATGAGAAAACAGGATAGACTCAAGCACCACATTTTCCCACATAACTAAGGAAATGGGCAGAATTAAAAATATATGTTGAATAGCTTTAGGTAAACAGAGATTAAAACAGAGGAGGGAAACAGTTATAAGTGGAGGAGGAAAGCAAGGAGATTGGAAGGGGTGAAAAATATGGACAGACATACACAGAGACAACCCCAGACGACACCCACACCAAAAAAACGGATCCTATCTGATTAGATTTCCTCTCCTTTTCAGCTTGTTTTCTCCCCTATTTTCTCTGGTCTCACTATCAGCCTATTAATTAATTCCTGCTTTCCTTGTTATGAAGCAGATGGAAGAGCGAGGAGAGGAATACAAAATAACTCCGGCGTCCAGAAGGCAGCAAGGAACAAGATGAGAAAGGCCGAAAGGAGAGAGACAGTGCATGCAGATAAGAGGAGGAGGAAGACAGACGGACAGAGAGAGAGAGAGAGAGAGAGAGAGAGAGAGAGAGAGATACAGAGAAGAGCAGAGAATAAATACAGTATTTCCAATGACACTGACGTCTGTGCAAAAACAGTTAAGACACAACCTAATGTTTGATGTAAAACTACACACACTCTTATGCCAGTGTACACACATCATTATTATTATTATTTACATGACATGCAATCGTTTATTGTCTCATTAGTATTAAACAACAACATGGTGGTGGTTGTTTTTCTTCTTGAGTTTCCAATGTAAAAAGAGCTAGACATTAACATCTCTAGAGCAAAGGTTTAGGGGAAATGAGAGCAGATAATGTAGTCCTAGTATGAAATACAGACTGTCAACCATTGCAAAGACACACATTATACATATGTGTCCTGCAGACTGCAACAAACAATCATATGACTATTATTAATTGACAGTCAACAGTCTACAGACATTCTAACCCACGACCCACCTGCTGATTAGCACATCTTCAGGTAGAGGGTTAGGATAACCCCTTGAAGATGATAATTAGTGAAATGACCTAAACTAAAACATATATCTCATTTAATGACGATGAGTGACACAAAAGTTTTCACATCACTATGGGATCTCATTCATACCATTCACTGAACTGTACAGATGCATGTTCACTCAGCCTCACAAATCATTCAGCGGTTGAACTGATCAGGGATCAGATGATCTTACAACAGGTTGGTGCTCTTTCTGTATGGATTGTATGTGTTAGAAATCACTGGAGCTATCTGACCAGAATGCGTCTGGAAGCACCTCCAGAGTTTAAATGGGGTCAGTGATGTTACAGCAGGCATTTTCACAACACTGCCCGAGCAGTGACTTATAAAGGTTCAACCTCAGGGCAGCATATGAGCAGCAGACTTAATGTCCCATATGATTCACTCTTGATTTACATTTGACTTGTCTCTCAACTTTTAACTTGCAGTACACCATGTTTCAAGGCCTACAAGCAACCAGTGGGAGTGAGAGCTCTCCCATACAAGGCCTTGACTGGTGTGTAAAATTGATGTGCTGGGGTGTGTTTGAAGACACCATGCTGGTTGATTAAACTTAGATATTGACATGATGTCCGTCTCCACAGCTCTATATTGACTCAGCTGTGCCAGTGTTCATGATTCAGAATCTGGTTTGAAACATAACCTCACCTCAAACCCTTGAACCCATTTGATTATAACCCTTAGATAGAAAACTGCATCCTCACATATTTTTTGTGATACATACTTTAATTTGGCATGGTGATGTACAGTAAAAGTGAAAACCTGACCTGTCTACAGTGAGAGCAAACATTGCATTGAGTTTGTCAAGTGGGTTCCTCCAATCACAGGTCTTGCTTTGAATTGGGCCCAAAACACAGCCAGAAGGCTAAACAGTAAATGCAGAGGTCTCAGAAGCACCAAGGAACCCTGAATAACCACTCATACACCTACACAACACTTGAACGCTCTGTGTGCTTCCCTCTTATCTATGTATTACAGGTACTGTATCTAAGTGCAAAATCCACCATATAACAACCTCCATATGTTATTCTTGTGACTATTCTCTTGTTGTGACACTTTTCCTCTCTACAACATAAGGGGCTGAAAGGTTATTTTCAGCACATAATTTATTATTACTGATTAATTGCTTCCAACTATAATTAGTAATTTAATCAACTGCAATGTTCAAACTCAGAAACATAACCTGATAATTTGTTACTGAGGGATTCCTGTGCTGCTTAAAACCAAAAGATAAGCGGTTTAATACTCAAATTTAGGGACTAATTTGAATACTGTGAACACTGATGATTAACTGCTACTTTTAAATGAGCAAAATATTATATAAGCAACATTAAACTTGGAAACTACAAAATGATTTGAGTTGTTCAACGTCCTAATTTATGTATCATGTAAACCGCTGCAATCATGCAGAACTCCATTTAAAAAATAACGTATTATTTACTTGCCCTTAAAAATCATGTACATTACAGCTCAGTTAGAGGGTTGTACCATTTAAGATTTTCATTTAAAATAATGACATGTATGTGGAGCGCAAGTTTGCAATACAGATTACATACAGCCAGTCAACAAAATGCACATATGTCCACCAGAAGACACATACACACAAACCAAAAAATGCAAAAGCCTGTATAGGCCTGATAAAATGCAATCTAAGTTCTCTCACTTGGAAAATTGCACAGTGGAAGTCACAAATAGAAAGAGAAAGAGAGGGGAGACAGATAAATAAGCCCACACACACACACACACAATCATGGATATGTGCTTCACCACACTAAGTACACATGTAGTTAAAAATGCATCAGCTACCACACTGCACATTTGGCACACCCACAGAAAGATATCCAGCAAGCAGCACATTTATAACACATGCAAACACACAACATGCCTATTACAAAACACAGAAGTACACACAGGAATACATGCACACATAATGACACAAGCCTGTGAGTCACAGACCAGCCAGGATAACATGATAAGTGTAAAAATATGAGCTTTGATGGAATAAAATGGAGGCAACAATGAGGAAGGTGTACAGCTGGGAGAGACGGCAATGGTATGCAATAAATACAACATGAGAGAGAAGAATGAGGCTGAGCAGCAAAGAGGGAGGAAGGAATACAGAGGGATGCATAAGCACACGATTTAACAGTGAGGAAAACGGTGGGGAAAAGAAAACACAAAGAGCACACAGGCAAAGAGATAACTCAATCCTGCCATGCTACAGATAACTAGAGAGAATTTTGCTCAGTTTATGCATACACTCATATTTGTATGGCAATGTTGTTGCTCTCACAAATTAAACTACACAGACTAAAGTAAAGAGGAGGGGGAGGGGGAAAAAAAGGTGTGTAGACAGAAGGATAATTGAGAATACAGAAGAGAGCAATGTAAAAGGGAGAACAAAATAAAGAGAGGAAGGAAGAAGGGTTAGTACAAGATTATAAAAATGAGGGTGAACCGCTGGCTTGTCAACCATATCAACCTTCTTTTTTTTTTCTTCTTTTTTTTTGGTAAAGATTGAGCACACTCTTATGACCCAGGATCATCCTATAGGTAACAACTTGACTCAAGTTTATCTATACAGTCTAAATTCACGATACTCTGAAATCTCACATTCTGTGATTGCAAAACACAGAGCCATAAATCTGAGGTATGAAAAAATAATTAAATCCAGAATTTGTCACTTTCCATTCTGTGTGTAAAAAGAATAAGACTAATGTTTTTCTATGTATTTTTACCATAAACATTTCTCATTAGTACCAAGGTATCAAAACCCGGAATGCATTAGTCTAATCCTTTCCAACTTCCCTACTCTGTCTGCAGCACTTAGCCTTATCCTTTTAAAATAATGATGGCATCATGACCTAGGTCCATTAGCTGATTTCTCTGTAATTCTGCAGAAATAGTGGTGGAATTTTTATTTACAGTTTTCAGACAAATGAACCTTGCAGCAACTGTGTCAGTGTGCAGTGGGGATAGAGTCACTGGGTCTTCCTTTCTACATACCAGAGCCCAGCAGGAAACCACCCTAATTAAACCCAATGCTCTGAGCAGACTGTAGATGAGTCTTTGATGTATGGATGTATATGTATTCTTGTGTTAGCATGTGAGAGAATTCTCTCTCGACATAGGCAAGGAGATACAGAGGCACACCAGACAATTTATGTGCAAGCCTTATTAAATAAAATGATCTTCTCGACAGGGTTCTCAGCATGATACACAGATAGGTAGGCCTGCTGTGTGCAAGACGGCCCAGCAAAGCAGCAAAGCTTCCTTTACGTCTAGCTGGGAGGGATTTCATCTGTCATTTCACCCCATTATATTCCACTCACGGCTCTCTGACTAACAGGCTAGTGAATCATTTGAATGCAAACAGTGACGCCTGGCATCCACTCTGCTAGCTGGTGTGTGGGGAGTGACAACCTAACAATATTGACAAACATGACCTGCGATTGGTTGTTTCAAAGCTCCAGCACCTATTCAGCAAGCTTCAGTTAGTTAAATATACAATATGGCATGCAAAGTGATCGGATGCTTGACAAATCCCTTTAGGTTCACTATCAAATCAGACGTGAAGTGTTCAGCCAGATCCAAGTAGCTTTTGCTACTCCTCTTTGGTGGAAGACATTTGAAGCCTAGGCAAAAGGCAGGAGTCATTTTTTCAGTTTCCAGCTTTGGAGATTGATGTGCACCCCCTCTGCTGCTATCCCCAAATGCATATCTGTCCCAAGGCCTTACCCATGATCCACCTCCGTTTGATGCTGAATATTCTGGTTTTCATCAAGTCTTTGATACGACTTGGCTCAGAAGCCCCAAGCCTGCAGAAAAGGCTTAGGAGGAATCCAAAGGGGATTACTGGACGGAACGTATGGAAATTACAGTTTAATTTATCATTTAGGTCATGGTAATTCATGTAAATTAGGATTTCATTAATTCCAGCCTTGGGTTTAAATGGTGTTGCTCTTGTAGGGGAGTACAGTCTTGTCAGGATCACACATAAAGAGGATAGTGTGGCACCTACAGTAATTCATATAAAATATTAACAGAAAAGGTCGTTGCCATAGGAACACCTATGACATTATTACAACCATCTACACAAGAGCACAAAACCATAACACACAGGAATATGAGCGGATATATTGGAGCTGATGGGACTTATGTTTGTTGCTCTACTGCACAATGGCAGAACTAGACACTGCAGGTGATTAAATCTTTGATTTGACTGATACAATTTCCCTCAAAAATCCAACCTTTCTCAGTTATTACTCAGTGAAATTGAACACAAACATGATACAAACACTCCTGGAACACTTTTCAGGGACACCAGTATCTCTGATGTCTATCATAGATAACAACCACAAATCCGCTTAGAAATCATAGAAAAAACAACATTCATTATAACCTTAGATCTTCCAACATAATCGTCATGTTTAGACTGTATCAGAGGTAATCCAGTGATAGTTGTTTGTACACTCATGGTTATAGTGCAAAGCAAAACTGCTTACTCCGTGTTGTAAACTCACCAAAACATAAATATAGGCTACAAAAAATGGAAAGGCACAAGGTCTAGCCCCCAATTATCTCACTGACTCCACTGTATGCATCTCAAAATGCATGATGGGGAGTCATGTAGTTCCAAAACTCAGAACATGTTTATTCCAAAAAGATAAGAGAAGAAAAAAATAGGACATCCAGTCAATGAATATCAGCTAATTTGTTGTGCATTATCAATACATTTCTCTAACAATCTTTTTTTTTTTTCCTATAAAAGCCATCCAGGTACCCGTATAATACCACTCACATGCAAAAATTTATCCAGGGAATAAAATTGTAACCTGTAAGCCTGTAAAGATTTAAAACTGAGCCAAAAAAAGGCCAAAGTTCAAAAGGTTAAACCAATGATTTTTCTAGCACTTTGTAATCTTCCATTTCTTCCTTCACTGTTAATGCTTCCTACAGTTATAAATCATCATTATATAAATCATTGTACAGTGAGTCCAGTAAATGTCCAAAATGTAACATTAAAAGGCCTTAATGTCAACAGAAAAAGTCAAGTTTGCCCATGTGCATAAAAAACATTTCATACAACCAAAAACAGTGGCGGCTGTGATTGTAATCAGGATAAGCATCCTTCCCATTATCATAAATAGCCTCAACTCACTTGCTTCCCCTAACACACACATACACAAATTGACACCACCACTGGTGTCAGGACACAGACGCGCGCTAAGACACACAGTTACATCCCTCATTCTTATTCATCTGCTTACTTCTCAATCACTCACTGTATGCTTCGCCGCACAATTATAATCACCTTAAAATTATTTTATGACGAGCACTCAAAACCAAACAAAACTCCTCCGAGTGCACGCACACACACAAGTGCAAATGCTTGAGTGTAGACTGCAACACACACAAACTACACAAAATAGCTGAATATCAAAAGCAGGATTCGGTTGTATACTGCAGTGCTTACAGACATGCATTCATCTGAATTTTTACACCAACATCAAAGTATTCTATAATATAAAGGCTGATTCAGGTAATCACTGTTGTACACAATATTTGCTCAAACACATACACACAAACTAACAATTATTATAACCATTAGCTAGCTCATTACAGAGCGTCCAGGCATGTCGTCTATGCAGCTCAGCGGTATTTCCTTGTCAATGGTTATTTTATTGACACACACACACACACACACACACACATACCATGTGCGTGGCCAGAGAAAAAGCTGTGGATTATTTACTGTTGTATGTGTTTCCTTGTGGTGCTGAGGAAGACAGAAATGGACAGAGTAGGAAAGATGGGAAAGAAGAGGAGGAAGAGGGAGAGGAGGGAAAGAAATAACAGATTCAATAAACCATGAGCAAAATAATAAATAAAATATAAAAGGAAAAGGTGCAGAGGAGCAGAGAGCAGGAGGAGAGAGGTTAAGAGAGGATAAGTAGAAGAAAGCAATGAGGATAAATGCAGGAACAACAAAATGGAGAGAATTTCCTCACAACATGGAGGAGGAGAGGATGTATGGAGAGGAGGAAAGGACAGACCGCACCTTGGCCAAGCATGTAACTAGTTTTTAGTATGTTAATTATTAACAAGTGTATGATGATCCTGAGCTGACCTTTTCCGGAATATCTTTTTATACTTTAGTGTGCCAAGAAATGTGAAAAGGGTTGGGAAAACTGGAGAGGGAGAAAGAGGATAATTGCTGATGTGGCAGCAACTCCTCCAACTCCCACGTTCAGAAAGTAAATCAAAGCCAAAAGCAGAGAGCTGGAGATACTGGCTGCTATAGCCAACATTCTACAAGGAGGGAACGAAAAAAGAAAGAAAAATATAAAAAGAGAAAGAATGAATGAAAGCGAGTATGGATAAAAGGAGGAAGAAATCGCAAGACAAGCAGAAAGAAAACAAAAGAGGCTCAATGACAAAATGAAAGATAGAGAAAAGGCATTACACAATGCATCATGGCAAATGGTTTCACAGTGAATGTATTAACGCAGGAGTCCTCTATGGACTCAAACGTATCTAACAAATGCAGGCCTGGAACTATGGCCGAGCAGGATGCTGTGCTTTATTTCTACAGCAGCCCTGGGTTGCTTCACTATCTTTTTAATTCACCTCATGTCCTTTCCCTCTCTCCGTTTTCACCCCTCATTTGTCAGACCCTCTGTCAATTAATGCGAGGCATTGTTTCTTTCTGTCTTCCTAACTCCAGCTCCCTCTCTGTCACTCTTTCTCAGCCTGATGAAGATGGAGAATGGTCATTTAAGACTAATTAGCAATCCTAAACAGACAAATAACCAGGTGCAGCACACACATTTTGTCTCGAGCACTGATATATCAATGCATGTACACACACACATATCCACACACACACCAAGAAAGAGAAAACAAGAAAACTGGTGGTGTTCTTTCTCTCAAGCACACATATACCTAAGGAAATAAAGCCCAGAACAATTCTAATGCACTCTCTCTCTCTGACACACATCAAAAAGTCTCTTTGTCTGCAGAATTGTCAAAATAAAAGCAATAAAGCAAGAGAATGCCCTTGTCTGCAGTAGTAAAGACACACACCATCTTTTTGCTGCGCTTCTAAAAACACCATATTTTATGGCAGCATCTTCATCTGTTCATCTAGTTGGTGTATTTACAGCTAAATGTAATGACAGCATCTTTCTAAAACACAGCCCTCTCTCTTTCCCATCTTTTACACACATACACACACAAATACATACACTTCCAAAAACCAATATTACACGGCATGCTATTCACTTGCCTTATACCAAGGATGTAATTATAGCATTTTTTTTCTTATCCAGGAAAAATTATAGTATTAAACATGAATATTAGATAATATCAAGTTCTGAATTTATTTCTCATTTATATTGAACACTGTGCTGTAGATCCAGGCCATGTGTTTGACCTCACTGAAACAAAACTGATAATGACTCTCTTTTTATTACAAATTAGAATTAGACATTTATCAGTCCACTGTACACATGATGCATTCACTATGATAGATATTATGCAGTTTAATTACATTATCATTTAGGCAGTCAATATCATACAGTTAAAGTGATCAATACTCTTTAACCTGAAACCTGACACTTAATCAACACTCTGCATGCAGGAACAGGTTTATTATCTGCCCTTCAGAGGGACTGTTTTATTGTCCTGTGTCTGTCATCAGTCTGTCAATATAGTATATCTGTGCACTATTGGATTTTTGTTTAAAAATGAGTATCGACCAGTCACTGTCAACCAGAGTCCCTATGATGGATTTGATGCAGTTTGTTTAATGACCTTTGAGATTTTGTCTTCAATAATGTGCTGATTGTCTATGGAACATGTTATTTATTGCTATCTTGTGGTAGAAGAGATTTCAGAGGCATTTCTTTTCCTGTCATGAAACAAACAAACTGGCAAGAAAATGCTGAAATAAAGATGCTGTACAAAAAAAATCATGGCTTCATTCCAAACTTCTGTTGTCTGTCCTTAAAAACCACTGCCAGTCAAATTCTATTGCAGATATTCAATACTGTGTGTGTAAGTAAATCACGTCATGTCACTCTTCATAATACAATATATAATATAAGTGCCCTTAACTTATTACAGTTCAGAATGTGCCTGTCATCCTATATCAGCAGAAAAGTCAGCAAAGACTATAACCTCTGTACTGAACTACTTTATGAGCAGGCAATATTAAAAGGTATACTGGTTTGGTTTGCCAGAGGGTATGGATTTTGATGTCAAAATCATGAGAAAAATAATTTCATAGGACTGGCCGTTTAACTGGGAAGCCTTCACCTTTGTTGTTGATTGGAGGAAATGTCAAAAGAGCAGTGAGAGGTTTCTTATTTTTTAGATTTTTTTTTTTTTTTTTAATTTCAGACTTTGCTGCAGCACAAATTTTGAACTGTTCAGTGCTGTTTTGCTGTACACTGATGAATACCATGAGATTTGAAAAGGCTAGTAAGTGGACCTCAAACTGCGATTTGTCACACATACAAGATTTTGTGTTCTCAAGATAATATTAAAATATGTCACAAAGGTTCAGAAAACAGATAGTGCTACTTATTTAAGTCATTAAGCATGCTCACCAAACATATACACCTGACTTCCTTCCATGTACCATTACACTGTGTGCAAAAAAGACTTTAAATAAAAACAGTTACTCTGAACAGTCACAGCTCCAGGTCCATTTAGTAAATGGAACTTTCAAATCATATCACATGAGTTTGCCTAATTACCAGTAAAATGTAGAAAATCTGATCACTGATTTTTCATCCATGTTGGGTCAGAAGCAGAGTTTCAACTAAGTTAAACAAGCTCCATAAATCAAATGGTTGAAAGGTTTGACATGGTTCAGGTGTAAGTTTAGAAATGTTTTGCAGGGATTTAAATTGATGGAGCTTGATGGGGCAATGCACAGCCCGAGTGTAAGCACTGCCTTAGGAATAAATACACTTTGGGGAAAGGAAAGGGTTTCTTAGATGTTAACATAACTGAAAAATTTCTCTGGCATATTTGTGAAAATATTGTAGAGACTGAGCAAATTGGATCGTCTTGCAAATAATCATGCAATTTGGTGGATTTTTAAATAATTATTGTGAATTTCTGTGGCAGTTAAGTAACTCTTGACTTCCTGACATTCATCCCTCATGTGTGCACACTCAGACATTCCCACATTAAAGGGGAAACACTTTCTCCTTGTAGTGTTTCATCCAAACAGGCACACAATCCCTGGATGTCTTCAGCATACACAGTACAGCATGAGCCTGGGGGTATAATTACATCACTTTAGGATCTAAAGGACTCCTGTCCACCAATCTAACAAAATGTGCAATGTCCCTTGACAGCAACATGTATATTGTCGCACACACTTGCTGAATGTACGCTGTCACTAAGGAAAACACACTTGATGCACAAAAGAAAGATCGTTTACAGCTAAATTATGGACAAATTGAACCTTGAGAGAGGAGAAGTTCAAAGGCAGAGTTGAATGCAGAGGCGGTCTGCCTTTCTTACACAAATACTCACACTTATGCCTTTCAGACAGACAAGCGTCTCACACACAAGCATTTCCCCCTCACACACACAGGGCATGCCTCCCAGACAAAATATATCTTGCATGTAGCTCACATTTTGTCTGTCGTATACACACTCAATAGGCGCATCAGACAGAATTGCCTCCATTGTGCAGGAATTCAGTAAAGTAGGAAGACAGATGAATACGTATTCACATAATGTTCCTCTGCAATGTTTTTTTCTTTGTGCAAGTGTGTGTATGTGTCTCTGTTGATGCCTTTGGACATTAAACTTTTTGAATACAGGGGGGTATTTTTATATGCATCTGTGAGTGAGAGTGTGTGTGTGTGTGTGTGTGTGCGCGTGTGGGGGTGCATTCATTCTGATTACAGATTGTGGTATTCCGCCTCCTCACTGACACTTGTGTACACACCCATTATCATCACTGAGAGAGAAAGAGAGATGCAAAAGAAGCAGTGAAAAGTGAGAGGATGTCTTCTCAATCAAAAAGAAACCACCTTGTCAAGCCACCAGTGTTGTAGAAAAGCAAGAGATATGACACAACAATCAAAGCGACTTAGAGAGAAGGTGGAGGAAAAGGAGCAGCCAGCAGTGGAGGAGGAAAGAAAGAATATCAGTGAAGGGGCAGGTGAGGAACAGTGGCAGGGAGAGGGAGAGGAAAAAAGGTGGGAGGACATACGGAAAGGAGAAAAAAATGTTAAGATGGTTTTGCATAAAGTTCCTGTTCGTAAGCACAGACTTGTAAATGCTGTTTCTCCTTACAAGGGCAGTATGTGTTCTGAGGTGTTTTAAGATTTGTTGTTTCTGTTCATATGCTGCCTACCTGAAGTACTGCAGGCCTCATGTCTGTGTGTCAATATGTCTAAAATTAGACCCAATCCAAAAATACTTGTAATACTACACTCCCGATTTCACTCAGCAAGAAGGCAGCAAAATGCTTTTCCAAAAATTTAAAAGAACCTTTTTGAGACATAAAAGTATTCTTGAATAATCATCATCAAGTGTAACTGCCAAGAAACCTTCCTCCGTCAACAGATGAATGTGAAACCGCATTCTAGTGTATGCAAGTATTATTCTGCACAGTGAAGGTCAAATATTCAAGCAAAATAAAAATACATTTCTGAGGTGTCCTTGGAGCTGTTTCACCACTGTAGTGAGTTGCACTTTTTGTGTGCACTTCATTATACACATAGACAATAAATAAACAAATACATTTTAATGTGCTTACTTATTGTTTTGGATGTATACTTTATCATATTTTCTAGTGCAAACACACTACAAACTCAAAATCTGATTAGAATTAGTATGCAGTATGGATTTGGGGCACAGCTTGTTCTTTCAGGTGAGCTGTGAGGCAGGGAAAAAAATACATGTACTTCTACTGTTCTGCTGTGTGTTAACTGGTGGAGCATGCTGATGCCATTATTGGCGTTATGTTAGTGTTAGCGTCCAAAATATTGGACCTATTAAGACCTTTAATTTTTAGTGAATTAGGAACAGCATGACCATTACTGTACATTGTTTACCAGAGAGTATGGAGCAGTCCATTCTTCATCTGTAAAATGTCTCACAGAGTAGATATCTACAAAAATGAAAATCCAAATATGTTATTATCAGATTTTTTCAAGTCCCATATGCTACTCTCCTAAAATATTCATTATTGTTTGGGCTATATTTAGAATGCTCCCCTTGTTTTTTGACACAGCTGCTAATAAAAGTCAGTAGGATGCAATTTGGTTTTCATTTTGTCTGGCCCTTGTACTAATACATTAAAGTATGGAGCAAGAGAGACAGACGGAGGTAGAGTGACAAGACAGCATGATAAGAGAAGGCAGATGGAGGGAGCAAGGACAGAGAAGGACAATTTCCTAAAGGGACAAAGAAAAGATGACACATAAGTCAAAGTGGATGAGGCAAAGGTGAGGTAAAGGACAGACAGGGAGAGGGAGAGATGAATGAATGGACAGAGCAGACAGGCTGAAAGGATGGCGGTGCGAAAGCCGGAGACAGAACAGGAGGCAATGGTGCGGGGAAAGAAGAGAGAAATGGTGGATGGAGAAATGGACGGAGATAGAAAGACGGATGCACCAAGTCAGCTAGGGACAGACAGATGAAGGGGAGAGCCTGAGGGAGGAATGATGGGATGAGATGGATGAGTGGGAAGGAAGAGGGGATGAATTAAAGTGAGAAAAAAAGAGAGAAAAAAGAGAGGAGACTTTGATACCTGTGTGTGTTACATTGACCCTAACTAGAGATAGCATTCAGTTAGTTCAAACTGCCAAGCAGGCAGGCAGGCAGGCAGGCAGGCAGGCAGGCAGGCAGGCAGACAGACAGACAGACAGACAGACAGACAGACAGACAGACACACACACACACACACACAGACACACACACACACACCCCAAAAAGTGAGCGAATCTATTAAGACATCATCTAATTGAGGGGAAAACAAGGCTAAGAGCCCATTTATAGCTGATATTAACATGCGATCTGTATCTGGATATCTAACCTGGATAATGGCATCTGATAACAGCATATTGCATTTAAACCTGGTGTTATTAAGTGCTCTGGTCATTTCAATTCTGCCTGAACTGTGATCAGTTCTTAATATGATAATTAGGTAGGTGGAGCTGGTACACTGATACAAGTCCCAGGTGAACTAAACAATGTTGTTGTATGAGCACTATTTGTTTTTCTTTGGGCAGGAATGGACTGTCTGTGCAGAGTTAGGTTACCCTTGAGCTCATTAGGCAGATTTTGTACAGGTTGAATTTTCACCTGTTACTGGACAAAGTCAAGTGACAGTGGGAACCATGCATAACTGAGATGTGGTCTGACTAATCTAATAGCACAGTATTTAACATGCTGATGTTAAGTGGATATAATGCTTATTGTGCTCACCATCTGAGTGTGATAAGATGAAAACATTTGTTTAAATACTAATTAACAGCCAAAATACAACCAAGGCTGGAAAGCATTTAATCAAAATTTATGTCTTGGACAGAGTCAAATGACCTGATGACATCACTTCAAATATGAATATCTGAACTAAATTTCATGGCAGTTAAGTCAATAGTTGTCTTTTCACTCTGAAGCATAAAAGACCAACCACAGGTAGTGCTAGAAGAAAAGTCAGGGAATCAACAAAGTTGTTAGGATATATCTAAAATCAAGATATGCCACTCTAGACCAGATTCATGGACCATCGAACTGACCCACAGCCTTTGCCCTACCCAGACTAACACCACCATAATCAAGGAAGAGTTGCAAATAATAAGAGAGAAAGAACAAGGACAGCAATAGAGACAGTCTAAGAGAAACCAATACATAATTCATTCACAAGAAGAAAGAAAAAAACAGACATGACAGATCTCAAACAATTAAAGCAGGTTTAAGAGAATGATCAAACAACACATTTAAGGGAGAGCTGACGAGGCTACTATGATTCCATTTACTCAGATATATACCAATGACATGGCAGTGGAGCAACACACAAAAATCTTGCAGAATATGGGTGTGTGTGCGCCACTCAAGGAGGAGCAGAGAGAAAAAGAATGACAAAAACAGAGAAAGAATGAAGATAAGACAAAGAGGCCGAGGCTTAAATGTACCCAGGCTGGGAAAACAGAAAGTTTGCAAATCAAACAGGCAATGAGGAGAATGATTGATGAAAAAGAAATTAGGCAGGTGAGATGAAAGTGATGAAGAACAGTATGGGGAGGAGAGCTGGGGAATGAACAGCATGTTTAGAGCAGAGTTTCACAACTCAGTATGTGAAACTCGGTTTCATACACATGAGCAGGAATGAATGTGCTCACACACCTCAGAGATTGGGAGTGCAGCCAAGTGAAACAGAAAAGCTGAAAAACGAATGGACATAATGTTCAAATAAAACCCCAGTACAGTTTTCACCCTTGTCATTTACACTAAAACGTAATACTTGTCCCCTTGTAAAGAGTACATTTCCCCTGCAATTTAGACAGATGCACATTGGGTTTCTGTTGGAGAGACTTGTTCTCTTTCCCACTGTCAGCTGTGGCTGCTTAGAGTTAAACCTCAGCCTGACATGAAAGCTGTGCAAATGAAAAGTGTTGCTTGTGACAGCTGAAACTTTCAACATGTGCTGTTGCAATGCAGGACACTGAACAGATTCAAGTAATTACTGCACTCCTGCCAATTCAAATGACCCCAATTCCCCCAAATGTCAAATTTCCTCAGTGATAAAAGGTCGTCTCTGCAGGACAAAGAGGGTATGACAAACCGGTGCAGGACTGGAGGGGAGGGGATTTGTAATACATGAGAATGACTTTCTATCAACTAATTGTCACAGTGATAGGAGTATAGCACTACAGGATAACTATGTACCTGAGTGTGTCTTAATGCATGTGCACAAGTAAGTATAAAAGCTGTCACCATGAGAGAAAAGTGCATAAACAGGGAGAGATATCAAAGAACAAATGGAGGGAGGGCAGAGGTCCAGAGCTTTTCCATCTCATTTTGTTCTCACAAATAATGCTGCATGACATCCTTGGTGAATTGCAACTAGGTGAAAGTATTAGTATGGTCGTGTCCAAGTTCTTCAGTGTCCCTTATCCCCCATTTTATCCCTTTTATATTTTCAAAATGTACAAAACATGCCACTGCATTGAATATCAGTAATATAAAATACAGGCAATTCTGGAAAGTTTACATTGCAGCAATATCTGCTATATATATATATATAAATAAAATATGAAATACATGCTTTATCATATATAAATATCCCATTTTCTTCCTACATTATTGCTTCATAAAAACCACCAGATCATAGCTTTGCTCACTTTCATCTCTCATACAGTAAGATTAATGAAAAGAAATAGAAAATTCAACAAACCAGTCATGATGGGGAAATATAAATAAAGGGGGAGAGTAGAAAACTTATAACAGATGAAAAAATTAAATAGATTACAAAGCGTTCTATGATTTAAAGCTGGTATAAACAATTTTCTGTCTGTATGATATCTGTATGCTGAGCACTTACCATATAGCTATGCATATTAGTCCACCTTGTCCATTCCCATCTAAAAAAAAAAAAAACCTCCACAAGGAAAACTTAAACTCACTGCTCTTGCACACCCACACAAGTGTTTTTAGTTACTGAAAATGCATAAAAGTTGGGTGGAGCTAATTTGGGAATTTGCTGAGGTACCTCATATACTCTTTTTAGAATCATAGGGGTGAAATATGTCCTACCATAACAGGTGAAACAAAGCTACTGGGACAGTAAATGAGGGTCTATAAATGTCCACACAGTCCTTAGAAGATGTCTAATCAGCCAAAGTAAGTGACCCATGTGGGTGTACCGATAGTATGAGTAGGCTTTACTCTACCAACTGTTTAGTTAATAACATGTTTCCTTAATTGAGCTCAATTCTAGGCACACTGAGGAGCCACTGCCACTCCTGAGTGCAGACCAAGTATGCAGTGAGTGAGTAAAGACACAAGTAACTTTTTAAAATCAAAAGGAAAAATAAATGGCAGGCATAGATCCTCATATAAAATCAGAGAAACATGGAAAACATGGAAAGATAAATACAAGTCTTGACCTAAATTATGCCAAATTCTAATTGATGACAAATGTTATGCTGTCAAATTAGTCTTTCAGACTATCATTATTAAGTCATATAATCCACATTTTTAAGGTCAGTATAAATATTTAAGACCTTTACTGACAGGATATACTTAAAAACACAAACTATTTTATTCAAAATAACACAAATAATGGTTTGGGATGTGGGAAATGACTTTCACTCACTGGGATGTCAGTGTTTACTGATGTGTTATTTTTCACTCATTGTCAGATGATTTAGTTCACTGTGGTGTAATGCAAATATAGCAATTTGATCAAAGAGCTTATTTGTGTACAGTTTGAAAAAAAAAGAAAAAGAAATAAGAGTGTAATGACTGATTAAGACAGAAGGAAAGTACAGCATACATAGTTGTCAGTCATGTGTGGTTGCCATAGGACTGGGTGAAATCACTTTGTTGGCATGCAAATCTCCCCCTGCCCCTACCTTCCTGCATTAGTTGCACTGATTGTTAGTCTGTCAGCTTAATTCATTAATTGAGCTAATTACACAGGAAATCAAATATGAATTAGTGTAATTGTACTTTTCTGTGTGTACACACATCAGTGCTGAACAAAGATTTATGGTCTGGGTTTGACTGAAGGGCCTATACACCTGTACCTGAGCATTTTTTTTGTGTTTATGTCTTGTGTATGTATTAGTTTGAGACCCATCTGTGTTGTTTCAGCTGAGCAAATCTCACAGGTCATCAGTGGAGCAGAATGCTATTTATATCTTTCATTATCCTCTCACTCATTCTCACCTCTCTCCTTCATTTCCATTGTCTCTCACCCTCTCTCTGACCTCATCTTTCAGCTTTTCTCTTCACTGATTCCACCTGTTCTTCTCTTCTCTTTTACAAGCTCTCTCTCCTACACCCATCTCTTTGTACTTGTCAGCTTTCTGTCAATCCCTTCTTTTCCTTCATTTCCTCCCCCTCCATATTCTTTTCTTTTTTGTTCATTTTTCCTCTCTCTCATGTACATAAAATCACCTCCTCCCTTTCTTAACTTTTCAGAGTGGGAACCATCTAACCTTGAAGCTGCACACCTGTCTGTTGACAGATGATACCCAAAAACAGCCTGCTGGCCTAAACCTATCTGCACATGTAAACATCTGCTACTTACTCAGTGATTTCTTCTGTGACCGTGTGTTCAACCTGGAGTCTGGAGTTGACTTCAATGAAGTAGTGTTTGCCATGTTTGTCCACCAGGAACTCCACGGTCCCTGCATTCTCGTATCCCACCTGCAGCAAAAAACATTGTGAGAAAACAGTTTTACTGCACTGAATTATCCAAGTAATAATATTAGTTGTGTAAACACTCAAGAAGCAGCACTCACTCATCTTAATGAGCCATGAAACCAAAAGAACAAAAACTCTCCATGCAAATATAACTACATAAAATAGGTAAAGAATGAGCCTATGTTTTATTTGTATGGAGAGAGGTGGGCCTTTTTCATCATTCCTCTGTAATGTAATAATTAGATAATTAATCAGGAGGATTTATTGAAAGCCCATCATCATAAAAGACCATTTTAAGACCATCTACCTTCTAGCTACAACACTGTAATCACATTTGCAATCAGTATCAAGTACATTAAATAATTATTCTCAGTTTTATTAGTGCGAGGATGTTAATTTGCCCTCTGAGCTCAGTCATACAGTATAAAAGTGGCATCTTATATATTTACACATAACCTAGGGACCTAGGGTTATGTGTAAATATATAAGATGTACACTCTGTGTACATTATATAAACCCTGTCACCTACAAATTTGATAAATACACAACTAATTAGGTTTGTATGAAGTCTTTTTTTTAATAAACACAAGGAGAAATAACAATAATAATAATAATAATAATAATAATAATAATGGGACTAATAAAGGATTATCTTATCTTAAATATACAGAAAAGTAAATATCACATACTGCACCATACAGTGCACAGTATGGAGGCAGATGCAATGCATTGGCCACCAGTTCAGTGGAACACAAGAACTATATGCTGACTGAAATAAGATGGAAAAAGCTTATGATAGAGGATGCACAGTGTCTGAAACCTCTTACTATACTGTATATCTTTGAGGTACATGAATCATTTCTGTTGTTCAAGTGATGATATTCACTCAAATATGACTCAGATTTCCATTTAGTCTGCCAAAAGAACCATTGCACAATTGCATTGCGCAACTTTTTCAATAATTTTCATCATTTTTTCCAAAGAGCAGTTATGTCTCTGCAAAGTTTTGGTGGAATCTTATGAAAATCTAATGCAGCACCTGTGTACAAGTGCCACTTTTGAAGATTAAATGATCAATGACATCTAGTTAATTAGTATGCTTTGCTAAGATCACCCTCCATAGACTGTTCTTTGTTTTTCTGTTAGAAGTCAAACATGAGTCCATTCAGAACATAATTATTGTGAGGGAAATTAGCATGTTAGTATACCAACAACAGCACTTTCCATACTCATCCTTTAAAACTCCACTTTGGGTTGTCTCAGCTCCCGTTTAATTTTACCCAGTGGGAGCTGCAAGCAGAGTGTAATTGCTATATAAATGCTATATAAATAAAGTTTATTATTATCATTATAATTTTGAGACTAGGCGGGTTTACACAAATTACACAGATGATTTGAGCAAAGTAATCTGATTGGTGTTCCAACCATTTTCACCAATTTAGCCAATCAGGGCAGTTTACTCCAAGTTCCCCGGATAAGATCCAGCCACATCACTGATTATTCCTATAATCAAAGCCTGGCCATATTATGAATGATACCCCCATTTTGAGCAAAGGAAACGTTGAAAGAAAACAACATCCAAACATCAGAATTAAATAGGAGAGCTTCAAATAAACGTCCAAAACACCAGTGCCACAAGGTGTGAAACCCTAACGAAAGGCAACAGCATCACCTGCCTCTGTAGAAATCTATCTAGAGCTGTTTGATGAACAGACATTCATGTCTTTAGTTTCTATACCCCCTCCTCGCAGTGTTGAGCAAATTGGTGGAAATGAGACTGTGTGAACAAGTTGGGAAGAAGTGAATGATCGAAATCAATTCACTTTACTCTTTAAACAGTCTTCAAAATGAAAAATGCATGTTTAGTCAATAATAGTTAAACCAGCCAACTGCCTTAAGGATCGCTTTGATTTCCAACATTTGGTGAGAATAAATGTCAAGATCATCAAATGGGCAGAAGAAAATAGGGATGGGTTACAGAACCGAAAATGGCCCTAAGATAGAGCTGCAGCAATTTGAATTTTGCAGCTAAACAACCACAAAACAAGCTAAACAAAAAGCTTGTTGGAGATGCAGTTACAATGAAAAACCGATCATGCATAATACACAGGTATGTAAACAAATGTTTCACAGGAGTAAAACAACATAGGCTCAGGGTGTGTCAACCTCTAATTAGGCCCATAACTAATTGAATTACATTTGTTGTGAAGAAAACTCATCAAGAGGAAATTAGTAACAAATCACAGACTACACACACCCACATGCAACACGTATTGTGCAGACACACACAGTCAGTCAGCAGAGTTTTCTCTGCAGAGATAAAATAGTCCCACTTATGGCATCTGTAGTTTCCCACAGGTTTTACCAGAGAGACTCATTAAAGGGATCACACACACCTCAGCACACAACATGCAAACAAACTACAACAAATTAAAATGTATGAGCCCCAACACATGCACATACACTCACACACAAGGATTTCGGGGGCTTGGGGGGGGGCTGGGAGGCATACAAACACAGAAACATCTACACACACAGAAGTTCTATAGTTTTGTTCTATTGCCAGACATGAAACCGAGTTAAATATATACGTGTGTGTGTGTGTGTGTGTGTGTGTGTGTGTGTGTGTGTGTGTGTGTGTGTGTGTGTGTGTGCTCCAGCGCAGCATTCCTATTACCTGACTGCTGGTATGATTAATTCAGAACCCATGACCTCAAGAGAAACAAGCAACAATCAAAAAACAAGTGCAAATGCATGTACACATGCACTGTATACATATTTCTATATGCACACTGTATACATTATAAACACACATACTGTAGTTCACCCTATATAGGCATTAACCGTATATACTGACAACTAGGCTACTCTGCTCTGAGAACATAAATGTACTCACACACAAAATGCTAATTTTCAGTCCAGGTCACCTTTATTCTAACATTCTGTGTGCAGCCAAAATTTTCATTGTATTTGTGTGTGTGTGCTTCCTGTACAGCCTGTAACTGTGATGAAAAATACATATCGCTCGCACCCAAGGCCTCATTGATAAACTGTAACAGTCAAAGACAGTACCACAGTAGAAGATACACACCAGCCTTCATACACACACACACACACACACATATATACAAGGACATATATGCACAGACACTTCCAAGCACACACAAAATCACAAACATGCCAATTTGTGTCACCCCATATTGTGCTCACTCTCCCTTGCTCACACATACTGAGTCATTGAGTGGTAGTAGCAGCGGCAGCCAGCGTAACAGATTGAGCGGTCACTGTTTTATAAGGTCTGACAGCTAAGTCAATGGGCTGTACTAGCACAAGGAGAGGTCACAGGGGTAGCACATATATGCATGCTATCACACACGCTAGCTTTTCAGAGCATGTTTAAAAAAAAATTAAAAAAAAGATAATGTACGATCACACATTTAGCTCCCCACTGCTGACCACAGTGTGTGTGTGCTTTGTGCTTAAATGATCACAGCACTGATTAATGTAGACTGGTGTATAGCTTTGAATAGAAAGTGACAGAGACAGATAGCTGGTGGAGTAAAGGAGAGAGAGAGTGAGAGTGTGAAATAAAATGCATTAAGAACAAGTCATGAGGAGTGGGGGAAAATGGGGTGAGTATAGATGGATGGAGACAGAGTTTAAGAAAGATTGGTGGATGGATCAAATGAGGACAGAGACAAGGAATCAAAGTGTTCGGTGTGAGTGGAGAGAGGACAAAGAGATGTGAAGAGTGAAAAGAGCGGATTAAACAGAGTCATCAGGGAAGGGAAGAATAGCAGAGAGCTTCAATGAGGGAGGGACTGTCACTCTCCCTGGATTCACTTTTTGTCCCACTACTTCAGCTTGAAACCATTTGCAATGCTGCTAATGGATATCAAAATTCAAATTCAACAAGTACTCTTGATACCCCCCCACCAACCCACCCATCCCCATCACCTGTCTGTACGAGGAGAGGCTGCAACAGGACCACTATCACCAGAACTGGGTAACAAGAAAAAAGAAAGAATTCTGCTTGATCTTAAAAATCCCATTGTAGTTTCTGATGTTGCTGATTGCAAGGTCAGGACTGAGCATACCTTTAATCGTGGTAGTCATAGTGGCAGTGAGATAATGTGGGGGAAGTGTTTATACTGAATAAATTGAGGCCTGAAGTGCTGCTGCTTCTGACCACTGTATCCTTCATGACCACAGACTTGTCAAATCATTATTTCCAGGAGGTTGATTATCAAGGCATACTCTCAAGTTGACTCAGGAGATTTAGTTTACCCCAGCTGCCAACTCAGCCTGAGCACCTCTGAAATGTACAGATGAAGTCTCCCTAATTTGAGGTAGAATGGGATGCTTGTGGTCTTACTGTGCTGACAAGGATTCTGCTTAAATCTGTGACGCTATTCAGTTGCAGTGGAAATTGTCCAGCACTCCAGGAATTTCAGCTTTTCTGAAAGCAAAACAGGATCCTGCCCTGTAGATGTAGATGCTGGTGCACATTGGCTGGGCCAAAATACAAAGTATTTCCTTTGTACCTTCGCTATGCTGTGGACCCAGCAATTTAATATCTTTTGTACCTTTGTATATTTGTTTTGTTTTTTGTTTTTGTTGTTGTTTTTTGAGCTGCAACCATTTACACTTTTGCCAAAATCAGGTTCTGGGGTATTTGTTAGACATGTCCCCAGTTCACATCAGTATTGGATCTGATCCGGGCATACTTTAGTGGATTGGTATCAGCTAAAATGACCCAATTCAAAATCTGATTCTTTCATTACTGTGCTGTGTTTTACCCACCTCAGCCTGCTAGTGTTGCAGCTCTCCTTTAAGACAGCCAAGCTTTATACTGCAGCATCCTGCTCCTGCTTCACTCTCCAACACCACTGTACAACCACAAGTGAACTGATTTTTTTCCTTTAGTTCCAACAAAATAAATTCATATATCTATTATTTACAGTTAAAAACTTTACATTTTTGAACCATGACCTTCAGTATTTGTACCAAGAGGCAAGAAAAAAATGAGTGTGAGTGATGAAGTAGTCTACTGGTGGGTTATTTCAATATGTCAGATACATAAGCCATTTAATCAACATTTTAGTTACGAAAGTATCGGATCAAACATTATCAGCATTTGCCAAATATATATAAGACTCAGGCCAAAAAACTCACGAAATTTTTAGTATTTTTGATGTTCATGTTATTCTAATGTTGGCAGCCGCTATGTCAATATTTTTTTTTAATTAATGTGTTTTGTGTGATAGCAAGGAACAGAGTGGTAGTCCATTTGGAGTTTCCAAGTGTTCATGCAGTAAGTCAATTGCTGAGGGCTACTTTGCAATTGTCTTGTGTAACCCTGAAAAGATTTAAGCTGGCAGTTTTGAGAAGTACTCTTACTGTCCTTTTGTTTGCATGAGCATTTTGTGTGTGCGTAGTCATGTTTTCTGCTGGCACTGCACATCATCTAATGGTTCTCTTCTCTGCTAAGCAAAGTGATGTTTGGGATTTAACTTTTACTGACTCTTGTAAGTATAGACACATTAACAACAACGTGGCTTTTGGCGCCACAGTATCACTGATGGAGCAATTTGTGATTAACATTGATATGTCCATAGTGGAGACAGAGTGCTATGTAAATCCACTGCTACAATGATCATGCAGAATACAGACAAACCAGGTAAAAGCATACCATACCAGATGATTTTGTACAACATTTTAGATCATGTTTTCTCTGATGAATCTGCATGAATCTAAGACTGCAGGAATGTCTTTATTCTGTATGGAGCTTAGATTTATTTGAGGGCCTTGATGCTGTTTTATTCTACAAGGACACAGTCAAAAATTAATTCTAACAGATGAGGGCTGGTGCTAAGCATAGCAATCCTTTTGGTCTTTGAAGTAAAAGTACAGAAAAGAGGAACTACATATAAAAGGAGGTAAGGAATAGAGAGGGCTTTCATTTAAATTGATCCCATAACACCACCTGAAAAACAGTAAAATATCACCATGCACACACTCAATGGTCATCAGGCCTATGTGCACCATTCACTTGGACTGTCTAAAAAGAAAATCTAATTTTCTCTCTGTGTTTTTACTACCAGACTGTTGTCACTACATGCAAATCCTGTGAGGAACAACAATAATAATGATTTACTGCACACAGTGCATGAAGCCCTCCGATTAGCCCAGTCGCCTGCCATCCCACTCAATGCCCCAGACCCACCAGCCAGAGAACAGTTCATGCTGGGTCATGAAATGTCCAGGGGCAGTCAGAGTAATGTGGTACATGCTCCTCAGCTTTGTATGTGATGTGCATTACGCAGCAGAGAGAACAAAATAAATCAATCGTACAATCGATGGCAACGACCTGTTAAATGGCTATGTCTGGTTACATTAGAGTGTGCGTGCGTGTGTGTGTGTGGTGTAGTGCCATTTGTAATCTCACTGCAGGGTGACTTTCAGAACCAGTGGACTGGCACCAGTAGTTTAAATTATTCTGTGACTTAATTGTTTTGAACACATAACCAATGCATACATTAAAACCAGAGTTATGCTTTATTGAAATAAAATAGAAAAAACTCTGGTGATGAAGATATGGGTGATTTTACCCCAGCTGATCCATAGCTGTTAGACCATCACCTCCAAGACCAAGACTGAACTAGGATTTAACCAGCACTTAGACAGCTGAATTCTTTTATCATCTGAAGCTTCAGCTGGACGGTAGAAGACGACTGTGGACTCTACTTACTACTAATACTTCATGATCAGCAGAACAGGAGGAATGATTACAGCAACTAATACTATACAATACACACACTCATATGTGTATTGAAAAAGATATCGGTAACTATCCTCATTTAGGGAACTTGCTGGGTTGCTTTACAACACCAAAACAAAATATGTTACAGCAGAGCTTCAAGCATTGCCATGGGGTAGAATGAGTAAAACATAGACAATGGGGAAAAAAAACTTTCACCACATCTTAATTTTCTATAAAGCCCAAAGGAAGACTAGACACAGTGACAACAGGGGGAGGAGAGAGGGAAGGAGTGCTACCATCTTTATGACAGCGACAGAGTTTATGGCAAATGTGGCCTTCATTTCAAAACAGTAGCACATCTCTACCATAAAATAGAGGCTGATCATATAGACTGATTCATTTTTGATTTTTATTTTTGTATAATACACAGGGGTATCACAATGTGGAAATGAAAAGCTGTTTAAAGGTGCTACACACAGCAACTTTAGAGGCAAACAGTAACATTACCCAGCAGTTATTACATAACCAAAATCCTACAGTATATTTCACTCTACCCTCCTCTCATATAAACATCAAGGCTGCTGTTTCCTTCAACTGCAGCTCTCCTCTTTCCTTTTTTTTCCATTTATCTCCTCTCTTGTGGGGATTGGAGTTAATCTGGTGCCAAGATTTTCTGTAATCTGATCCAATTCCCTTTCAGACTCACAACACACATAACTCTCATCCGATTCATTGCTGATATAACCACAGAATAACACAAACACACACGCACACTCACAAATAGATCAGCTCCATTTCAGTGGTGCCACCTCTCTAATCCTTTTGCTGCAGGGAGCTGCCAAAGTAGTGGTGATCACCCACCCAAACACATGGAATACACAACCAAAAAACACACAGGCACAAACATATACAGTAATGCACACATGCACACATATCACATACATGCCTAAAGGCACTCAAAACCCACACAGACAAACTTACACACAGTCCCATATGCACCCACACGTTCATATTCATCCTAGCTGTAATGGAAAGGAGCTTGAGTGGAATCCCTTCATCCATTTGTCAATTCATGTATTCATCCCTCCATTCCAGCTCTTCTACAGGATTTAAGTCCATCACTTATTTCTTTCTCTTTCAATCATGTCTGTCCATACTCTTACTTCTACCCCCTGCCTCAGGTCATCCTACCTCTTTCTCTATTTCTGTTTTCCATTTCGTAGTTTCATTCTTATGCCAAATCATTTGCTGCACGTAAAGAGGACAACATATTTGGCCACCAAACTTGCAATGAAAAAAACAAACATGAAAAATATGAGGGCCACAAAGTCTTTCACAGGTCTTAACTTGAGGGATAAAACAACAATAAAGTGATCCTTATTGCTACTCTCCCAGGAGAACTTTTAGTCAAGAGGGTCCGGTAAATGGAATTTGTACTTATTATGTCATTAATTCTGGTGGAGTATTGAGACAGGAGAAGACTCCCTCCTGAACTGATGCCCAAATTACCCCATGTACAGTATAAGTGTTTGCTGAGCACTGCCATCAGTATTATATAATGTACACTTAACAGGTTGTCAATTTGGGACCAGAAACAACCAACAATGCTTTGCCAACAATGTTTCTGTATCTGTGGCATTATGACATTTAAATTCTGGGGGGTTATGCTCTTCTCCATGCTGGTTACGCTGTGATAATCTATCTAATCTATAGCATGTATACTAATAAAGAAAGAACAGCTTGCAAAAAATAAGAGGACACTCTTAATACAGTCTTGTCATACTGGCACTTGGAAGTCAGAAGGCGTCCTCTGATAATAGAGATTCTGACAAGACTTAAAAAATAAACAAGATTAAGTCTACAGCCAAACTAGCAGCTGTGTTAGCTCTGTACAAGAGGAAAAGCCAGAGAATCACCAGTCAGTTTAGGATTCATGATGTGCGATTAATCCATCTGAGTTTAGATATTTCAGCCTAGACCAAAACTGTGGATCGACCAAATGACCAGTGTTGCCAGTCCTGGAGCTATCCAGCTGCCATGGCTAATAAAAAGTCTTTCAAAAAAATGATTCCAAATTCCAATAGCATACCAACATACCACCTATGTATTTTCAATGTGAACTCCACAAGTATAGTTTCATTATGTTTACCCATTGCCTGAAAGGTCAGAGGTCAGGCTTAGCAACTGAAACTGGTGAAGACTTAATGTTATTTTCAAGGACACTTTAGCTGCCTGGATGAACGCCAACAGAGGGTCAGAAACAAGTCCTTCACTTGGAGCATGTGTCCTCACTCATTACTCTGCTATAATGCCAACCACCTTCTCTAAACCTGGATGTTTATTCAGTGCTAGATAAGGATGTACACAGTGCCTTGAAAAATGTCAACTCCTATCAGACTACCCAAAAAAGGTAAAATCCGGCATTCTACAAATAAACCACTTCGTTCTGAAGTGTGAACTATTCATTCACTATTCATGCTCACTGCTCTCTGATCCTTCCTTTTGCTTTTCTCCCTTCATCTCTTTTCCTCTTTTCCTCAACATGGCTACAAGTCAAAAAAGTTATTTTTCCCCACTGCCATCTCTCCATATGTGACACTTATCCTTTGCTCCACTTTGATCACTCTCTTCTTCTTCTCCCTTTATGGTTGTTGAGCATTCTGAAAATATGTCTTTTCAGCTCAAAATGCAAGGAAATTTAATAAGAAAGGAAGATGTCAAGAGTGAGTAAGGGCTGAAAGGTCACAGATGGACAGATGGCAGGAGAGGGACGCATAGATGGAGCAGAGGGACAAAAAAAAAATCAACTGGATGAAGGGCAGAAGATGGTGAATGAAGCAGATGAGTGGACAATGAACAGAGACAGGGTAAGGGAAAAGAGATACACCAATAGACAGAGAAAGAAGCAGAATTATCTAGCAGAGCTATAAGCAAAATCAAAGAAAGTATTTAAAGCGAGAGAACCTGACAGGGTGTTAGTAAGAGGCTCGAGATGAATAATGACTGAAATGTGTGATGTAAGAGTGGTGAAAGGAAAGGCCACAAGAAGCAGTAGAGTTTGCGTACATACTGTACAAGATGTAAGCAACTCTTGTCACTTAACTACAGCAAAGATGACAGTTTAGAGAAACAAAGCTCTTCATGGAAGCTGGCTTCATCTATCTGTTAATGATTCTTGTCATTCAGACATAGATGGCCACCATATAAATGTTCATTACAGCTCTGCTCTCACAGGTAAAAGTTTTTAAAACATGCACTTGGAGGCTTAATTACTAACAACTGTCAGTACAAAGGATGAAGGATCCATTTATCATTTATTAGTTTATCTTAGAAACATCTGTTGTATTCTGCTGCCAATTTTGTAGTTGTTTACAGTGCACAAGAGTAGAACAGGACACTGAGTTGAGACTCATTTTATTCCTATTTGCTCACATGCTGGAAGTAAGGCTCTCTGCTGGATATTTTCATTTTAAATAATTACAATATCCATGTAATTCTGAATACTGTGGCTGCTAAACACCATTATAATAATCACTGATATTGAGCATCAGACAAAGAGTCTATCTGGCCATTAGAATGAATTTTAGATGCACTGACTTGCAGTAAACAATGTGTGCGCCATCCACATTTTTTCTGCGTTCAAAGATCCATTTGTATGAAACAAATTGGCCATTCTGTAGCTGCAAACAAACAGTTTCAATGTGATTTTGCAGTCATGACAACATCAACGAAGACGTGGATGAAAAAATATATCGATCCATCCATCATTCTATGAACTGAATGGAAACAGTAAGGCCATCAGCCAGCACTGTAATGGGAGTTGTACATAGTGTGGAAGCAATGCAGCCATAAAGTGCACACACAGAAGCTAGAGAGATGGAGAGGGAGTCAAAGACGAAAGGTAATACAGACAGATTTTAAATCAATACAACCACAGACGACACCTAACAGGAATTTACAGTCCACATGTGGACACGCAGCATTGTGGGCTCATAAAATCTGATGTTTACTATCAATTAATTTAAAAAAAAGCCATCAAAGTGCAAAGTGCAGCCATAACTTTAGATGTACTGCAGGAACGAACAGAGAGGAAGACTCATCCCAAAATAACACCACACAGTTCAGAGAAAGTTTCTGTGGGCTGATTCACTGTCAGCAAACCAACTGTCACATTTTATGACAGCGTAAAATAAACTCCTATACAGCGAGAGTATGTGTGTGCATGTGTAGTTGGCTTTCACATCTTCTACCACATATCATTTTATTTTCTCTACTTTTCTTTTTACCCCCCGTAACCTTTACCTGTCCACCTGTGTTTCCTATCTCTTTTCTTCTCTCGGGTTCTGGAAATCTTATGGTTTCAACTCTGGCCTTTTATGAAATGTCACTGACAGCTGACTTCATGTGAAAATATTCCATTCATATCCCTGCAACTAAGCCAGAAAAGTGAAAAAAAATAAACACGTGTCTTTCTGCTTTGAAACACCAACGTATTACTACTATAAAAATTTGACTAATCTACAGTTCGAGATAAAATTTAGGTGCCATTATATTTTGTTTTATGGATTTAATAATCACCCTCCTTTGAAATAACTTAACAAATACACCTGTGTGCAAGTCAAAACTGTAGTACTATTATATAAATATATACACACACACACAAGTTACCAAATCAAATCAAGAGATGAAAAAAGGAACACTTAAATCTTAAATGTCAAGTATTACAGCTTTAAAACTTTTACCAACTTTCATCTTTCATTCCCACCTCATCTCTCTCTGAGTCCTGCAATATATGAGACCATAACATTTTGTAAGTGTTTTTCTGATTTTCTAGCCTATTACTCCACAAGCCTTCTCTCCATCTCTGTCTGCTCGCCTCAGCCTCCATCTCTCAATCTATGCCTCTTCCCACTGCTCAATCTTCCACCCCTCCATTTCTAAATGAGTGGTGCTCTCATGCTGGTATGACAGCATATGACCAGTTTTCCTGAGGTAAAGTGCCACTATGGCTGTCCTACAGTATAAGGTGACATGTTTATTATAGTAATCTGATGACAAAATCTTTCACTTTGCAGGTTAGCCAATGCCAACAGATACATGCTAAAAGGATCACAATATTTTCTGGTATACTGCAGGAACAATCTTCCAGGATGGTATTTAGATTTTGACACTGGGCATTAAAGCAAGCATGTGCACACAGTGTGATACATGTGATATTCCATTGATCAACTGCTTGTGCTGAGAAATGCAGCAACACATCATCAAAGTCTGGAAAGAAGAGGGCTTCCTGGAGAACTCAATCTTTAAGGATCAGCTCATATTGCACTAGCAGGCATGATCACAAACCATATTTTCTTTCTTTCTTTCTTTTTTCAAATAAAAATAGTATTTGTCTTAACAGAACTCCTATAGACTTTTTTTTACAGCAGACATTTTTACATGTTACCAAAAAGTTGAAACTTTATATCCCATAAAGTGCCAAGTGTGTGGTGAATTCAAATAATCACACACACACTGCAGGTCAAACTGTCAACAGTCTTATCCTCCACATTTCCCATTACCCCTAAATCTGACTGCACCCATTTTTCTCAAATCCCTCTTTTCACATCTTACTTACACCATGGTGCATTTTAAGGCTTCCCCTCTTGCTCCACCTCTCCTCCCTGATCTCTTATCCCTCTTTTCATCCTATCCAACCTCTCCTATTCTCTGCTCATCCCTCCACCCAAATCTCTCTTAATATCAAGCATTATTCCTCATTTTTTTTAAGTCAGTCAGTGATGGCTTCTTCTCCTCCACTTTGCCTTTACTTCTTTCACTCAGTCCCCTCTGTCTCTTGTTCTGCCCTCATTCACCCTTTACTCTGTCAGCAGTAAATGGAGGTATAATGAGCTTGTTGTCTGTGACATGATGAGGAGGAGTGAATACAGCTGCCTAATGATCAAAGAGCACCACACAACAGACACAGCTGGACAAAGGCAAGCACACACATGCACGTACGCAAATATAAGCATCAACATCACACACAGCTGCAAACAAAGATTAATGTTTGCCCATGCAGAGAGGTGTGTCCACTGAATCCCAGACACACAAACACATTTACATCTATTCTCAGTAGAGATACATAATTAGTAACTTAGACATAAAATCTGACCAAAAGCTATTTTTCTTCCTCCTATGCTCTCTCCACAGCGTCCTCACTCTAGGCATACCTCCCTCTTTCTGGTGCCTCCATCTCACTCCCTGCTTGCTCTCTTCCCCCACACCCTCCTTTCTCCTCTTTCCCTTACTCCCTCGTTTTCACTCCTTCCAAAAGGTAGTCAGGGCAGAAATGGGTTTTCTACTTCATAAGATTGTATTTGTGTGAATGTGTCCGCACGCTGCTTTGTGTGTGTTAAACTAAGATTTGGCTGCAGTCCGTGCGATGACACCCACATTGCAGCGTTTGACACAGCCAGAGGGAGTAAGGAACTGGAGAGAGAAAAAGGGAAGGGAGAGGCACAAGGGAAGGAAAGATGACAAGAGTGGCAAAAAATACAAGGAGGAGAGATGATTTTGTGTTTATTCCTATTTATGCATGTGTGATGTGTATATGTGTGGGAGCCTTGTGTCAGTGCATTTCTATATGATAATGTATGTTACATGTCACTCCAAATTTGCGTCAGCTTAATGTATCCAGTATGTGTACAATATGCATGTGTTCATTTGCATGTTTCCTACACTGGACACAGCTTTTTTTGTAGGCACATGGGCACACAAATATACATCTATGTCCCTGCCTTTTGTTGTGTGAATACATGTTTATATTTGCGTCAGTTTTTGTCCCCTATGTGTATGCATTTTCCTGCAAATCAGTTTTAACCCATAAACAGCCAATCATACACACACATCTAAAATACGTTTATACTCCTACATACTGAAAGTCAATAAAATAGTTCAGAATTTAGATCATTTTCAATGCATACATCAGTTTTACCCCCTATGTGTTTCATCTAGAGGACAACTAATGAAGTATCACACACCATGACGCTAATTATAGTTAGAATTTAAATAGTTTGCTCCAGAAAAAAATGAAACAAAGTTTCAACTCTACACTAAAAATAAAAAAAAAAAGATCAATCTAAACAGAGAGCAAAACAGTGTTTGTTTGGATGGGAAAGATGGAGCACGGTTGAGTATTGTGTGCAGACACATACACACCTGTCACAGACAGAGTGACAGTCCAACAGAGAAAGAATCGGAGAGAAAAGACACAAAAAGTCAGGGGAAAAATGAAGACAAGCAGGAGCCTGTAAGAAAGAGAGGGGATAATCAGAAAAAATTCACTGGACAAAGAAAGGGTAGAGAGCGAGTAAGAAAGAAAAGGAGAGAGGTGTGACAAGAGAAAGTGAAGTAGTTGACTTAAGTGTTGTACACATTATCCCATGTGCATAAGCAGGGAGTTTCACTTAACAGGGAAAAGGGCTGATGTAAGCAAGTCAGTTGAGCACATGTTTATGTATGTGTGTCCACCCCTGTTGCATTAACAGCTCTTGCTTTCTTAAACAAGTAAAACAAGGGGATGAGGGAAGAGAGAGCAAGTGAGGGGGAGCAAGCCATCCCCCATTCTTCTCTCCAGTGGAGTATAAGTGCAGCAATTACCAGATTCATTCAGCATCTATAGCTGCAACCAAAAATGGCCAATCTAGTTAACAGGATACTCACTCAGTGCTCATGCTTTGTGTGGGAGAGAACAGAGGGACAGTGCTCCTGTGTACTGATATTTAAGTAAAAAAAAACTCTAAAAACTTATTTTCTTTCCAATTTATTTTCCCTATAGGAAAATCATCTTTCTTCTAGCTCTCCCCATTAGAAGGATTCCACTTTTCACTGCATGCAGCAACACATTATGGCAACAGTTCATCTGCCCGCATTACAGGCTTTCTTTGGAAAAATTGTTCCCCATGTGTTCTTTCAGCCCTCAGAGGACAGAGCTGGCAGAAAGCAGGACAGTTGTGCAATACAGTAGACCCATTTAGATATACTGTACATCATTAGGATACTAGATAAGCAGTGATCTAGTGCAGACCCATCAATGTTGCAAAATGAGGCCTGACGGGGAATCAACACCCCAATGTGACACTGATGATTTCATTACAAGCTAAAGTGTAATTTACAAGCTTCTGCCAAAAAGTAGCCCAGCACGCCTGTCAGTAGTCAGGGACTAATGTCTCTTTGGCAGAGGCTGACAGTCATTAATTCAATTAGAAATTAACAAAATTGAGTGGACTTCCTGACTGCAGAGTTTAATGTCAAACTGTGGGGTCACTGTGCTCGATTAACAATGTGTTTATGTGGGAAAATCAAGTATTTAGTACAGTGGTCTAGCTAAAGGACCAGCTCCTTGTGCTTTAACTTACAAAAATAAGTTAATCTAGACTGCAACCATACAAAATAAATGTTTATGGCTGGCATCCACAGCTACAGTGCAGCTACAGAACAGAAGAAACAAAAATGGATTCACCAAGAAAATGCCATTGAACCTCCCATTAGCAATAAAAAGCTTGTGACCTTTGAAGACATTTAAAATAAAGAACTTATATACTTTTATAACAACAGGTCAATGTGTTTGTCTGCAGTAACCCAAGGATCCATGATCATTTTGGCACCAGTCAGTAGTTAACTTTACAATAATCAGCACACAGGAGAGAACAGATTCATGTGGTAAATTTTGAAATATTTATTTCTTTTTATTTATTTTATTTCTAAAAATGATTATTTTTAGGACTATTTTATCTTTCCATTTTAGTGTTATGTGTTTGTGGGTAATTTAGACTATGTTATCCAGTTAATTTTGGCCTTTTTTGGCACCTGATGTGTTTTGGTTGGTTCATTGCTCAAATGTTTTGACACATTGTAATGATTCAAAATTACCTGAATCTGAAGATTCATTTAAGTATAAACTACATAAAAACCATGTTCTAAAGAGCACCTTCATTTTGCAGTTTGAGTACGGTTATCTTGCTTTTGTACCAGGCATTGCATTATTCATAGCAATGCACTTTTCACTGTTCTTTAGTGTTATTACTGCACATTGTGATACAAGCAGTGCAAAAGCTTCCTTGCTGCTCTCTCCCACCACTTCTCCATCCCTCCATCCTTCCACCTTTCCCTTGGCTCTAATTTCAGAAATCACAGTTGGCTTGAGTTTCCTCCCAGCTGGCGGAAAGAATCAATACCTCCCCTCTTTTGTCTTTCCCTCACTTCCTCTCGTCTCAGTCCCTGCATCCTCTAACCACCTCACTCTCTCTCTGTATTCTTCCCATTAACACCAGGTATATCTTTTTTCCTTTTCCTTACTTATATTCGCCTCCATCCATCCATTTCCCTTATTTCCCCTTTCTGCTTTACTGCCTGGTGCTCTCTCACCCTCCAATCTCCCTACATCTATACCTCCCTCTCTCCATCATTCCATTGTCATTTCCCTTCTAGATAGTCTCAGATTGCTGACTCTCCTGTCTAAGGGATTCTATTCCCAAAAAGCCTTCTATGCTCATCTTAAAACCAAACACACACACCCATACACACTCCTATTACTCCTATTAATAACCAGCAATAAAAAAAACACTGCCCATTTCAATATCACACTTACTCAGTGCTTAAATTTACAAATGTATGCAGTGCACACACGCACAGGCATGAGGATTCTTCAGGCATAAGGATACAAGCCACAGATGCTCAAAATAGCACCCATCCAATCACAAGTGCCAATGTCACCCTGACACGCAGGCCTCCTGCACTACTTTGTATCCTACATTACACACACCACAGCAGAATCTGTCTTTGCCTTCTGCAGACAATGGAGCACGCCACATACACAGATACTGACCAAACTAATGAAAACTAAAACAAACTAATGGAGAAGGGAAAAAAATCAGTGGAGGAAAGCAGAGATTTATTGCTTATTTGTACTTATAATGCAATCAGTTATTTTGTATTAGCTTGTGGTTACAGCTGTAAAATGTGCATTATTGTTGGTTTGTTCCATCAGCGCGTTTTTGCACTGTCAATTAGATAGTGTGGGCATTGATGTGACACTGTTAATTCTTGGGTCTGTAAAACAAAAAAAAAAGCTTCCAGGGACTGGTTGTTAACAGCAGCTTTCACTGCTGGTCATAGATTGAATAACTGCAGCACAACAACAGAGAGATAAATAGATTTAGTTATATGTACATGATAGAGCTACATTTTGGGAGTGATCATGTAATTAGATTAATTTAAATTTAATTTGATTATGGCCTTAAAGATTCAATTACATTACACAATTTCTAGCATTGCATAAATATGAAAGCACTAATCAGAATTATCCTGAAACTTAAAACTTCTTTTCATTCCACATACACAAAGCTGTTCTGTTACCTTTTGACGTGAAATCTAATCTTTTGCATATATGGTAATAATTTGGTTTCCATCATGAAGGTGTTTTGAATATTCTGCTTCCCTAATTGTACTATTTATAACAAGCAACCAGACAGTGCTTCAGTTCATTCAGTGCTAATGAAGTGATCCCAATCTAAGGGTGACAGTGGGTGCACATTTTCTTCACAACTGTCAAATTTTTCCAATGTTTCTCTAATCTTTTAAATGATTGGAGAAATACGTGGTAGTTTTACTTCTGCGGAGTGACAAAACTTTGCAAATGAATTAATAAATCACTGTTTGGTTAAACTGCATCCAACTCAAACATGTGTAACTGGTGTTAAGTTTTACAGGGTCGCAAGCAAACAGGTTTGTGACCAGTGCACTAATGCGCACATACTGTCTGCAGATGATTTTAAGAACTGATACTAGATTACTGCAACTGGTCATATCACTGAGTGTTCTTTCATTTTAGTCTTATTAGATGATGACTTCCAATTTCGCTATAAACTAAGGTATTAAGGGGAAAAAGTTAACAGGTGAAGACACAATAAAAGAAGTTAAGGCAAACTGGAAAAAACAGACAAACATGAGCCAGAACATAAATAATTAAATTGGAGAAAAGAAAGAAGACGAAAACTGACAGCTGCTTGAGTTCACTGAGAAAAAGTGAGGAATATTTTTCATCTACCCCATTTCCAAATGCTGGTTTTCCTGATGGAATATTAAAATATGCTCTTAGGGCAAAAAGAGCTGGTGGTTTTGAAAAATGGGACAAAACACACAAACGTGCAGGGTGTTTGTGAGTCTTTAAGTAGTAATGATTAAAATACACTGACCACCTCCAGTAACAAAGTGGCAATCTGAATTCTGTCTGCCAGGGACATGACTCGTCTGAGCGAGAGCATGTCATCCCTTTACTCACTGTCGCCATGATTGACAACAGAACTAATTCCACATTTAACACTTTCAGCAGTTTGACGGACGTGTGTGTACACACAAACAGAGTTTACAGAGAGACATGGTGCAAAAAGCCTCAAACACCAAGCAGCATAGACTGAAACACACTCGAAAGAAATGTGATGTCACACACACACACACACACACACACACACACACACACACACACACACAAGTCTATCTTGAATACGCACAAACCCATAGCAGGTGCTATTATTTAATTATGGCTAAAGTCAAGCTGCACACACATTCACACCATTGTAACTAAGAATGCAAACATTCAAGTAACACACAAATTTGGAGGGGGATATGCCTCAGAACTCTCTGCAATAAGAATATTAAAGGATAATTCTGGTAGATTTCTCCCATGAAGAGAACAAAACCAAAAATTCATTTGATTCCAGTTGTATATATAGTATTTGTATAGTCAAACCACTGTGTAAACTAAAACTATTAAAACAAATCAGCCAGCCACAGTTTCACTGAGTGAAATGTTTCTTTATTATGTGAACTAACAGTCTTTGCTTTATTTTGAGTCAGTCCTAGAGACATCATCCTGCAGCTGTAAATGCCCTCTAACGCAATGAATGTCTATTAATCCACCGCTGAAAAAAAACATACTCCTGTTTGAGAAATGTCTGCTAAAACATACAGACCCCAACTGTTTTACAAAATGAAACTATATTATGACCCATTTTCTTTAAGATTTACATCTTAAGCAGGAGTCGGCTCTGGGCCGAGTGCCGCACACAGAGTAGGTAAGCCAAAAAGGCAGAAAAACACTTTATTTTAATCCTTCATGAGATTTCTTTCACAAGAAAAATATAAAATAACACCATAGTCACTATTTCAGCAATCTTTTTAAAAACAAAATATTACAACAGCAAGGGCTGTTTAGGTTACACTGCATATAGACACATACTCCTCACTGGGACACAGAAATATGCACTTTTGCTTTGTTGAGAGTGCTGATGAGTTGTGGACATATTTGTGCTTCAGAGTAGCAGTTTTCTCAGGGGATAGTAAGAAAACAAGCAGGCAAACACTAGAAAAATACTGAACACAAACAAACATTTCTCCCCAGTTCTCCAACACACTCAGCTACAAATTATGCTTCTCTTCAAATCATCTTGCCAATAGATTTCAATCTTTATCTACTGTTCTATTATCTCCATCTCACACTTTACACAGCAGCAAAGTAGCACATTTTCTGCCCTCTTCCACTCCTTTTACTCTACAAGGGTACAAAAAAAGGGAGAAGAGTTGTTTTCTGGCCTGGCTTCAATGTTGCCTGCTCATTTCTGCCAAAAATAAAACATTCACATCCCTCTTCACCACCCAAAAACACTAACATAACTGAGTGGGAGAGACTGCGTCATGAACAGTGTAAAATGCACCAAAGTCTCAACTGTCAACATTCTTCCCCCACACAAGTACCAGAACTGAATTCCTAATTACAGCTGCACAAATATCTAACAATTACTCTGCCTACTCCCCGTCTTAAGGTTAAACCGATAAATGTGCCATGAAACAAACATGGCAGATACTGGAGCCTTGCTGACTTTAAAGTCACCTATGAACACACACCTGCTTGTCTTTCCTCTCACATACACCAAGACAAATGTTGAGCTAATTAGACACATGGTTTTGTTGCCCACAGATATCTAAGGTGAGCTTACATGCATACTAAAACACCTGCCTGTTGTTGAGCTAACAACCATTCCAAGGCTTGTTGTGCTACTCTCATCTGAGAGTCACTCAGAGTATCACATCCTGTGTGAGGCCTGTTTTGTCAGAAAAGAGTGCAGAAACTTGCTGACAAACTGTAACATAAAGATAGCTCCACTGGAAAAAAGCCCAAAGTGTAGGTGAGACAGCTTAGCATAATAATGGAAAAAATTACAATACAAATAAAAATGGAAAAAGTCATAGTCAGTTATATAACCATGTCTGGATTTTGGGATCAAATATAAAACATTTTTTAATACCAAAAGAAACCACAAGATGAATTAGATGAAACATAATTGTAAATAATCTATTTCCATTACACTGTATGTCTAATTACTATGGGATGGTGAACTATATAGCTGACAACTAGTATGTACTGTAATTGACGCACACAAAATGATCATAAAAACAATGAGCAATGGAAAGAGTAAATTCAAACTGCAAAGGCAAAAATCACAAAGCAGTTCATAATACCAGTAGTCTGGTCGTAAAATGTAACAAATGGGCATGGTGGCTAAGCCCCACCTAAAATCTTTCAAATAACCCTGCCACTGAGGTGAAATTACATTTATTTTCTAGACATACACTGTACACTGTATGTACAGTATACATTGAGCTGCTAAAGAACATAACGAACCTGTGATGGCAGGATATGATACTAGGTTGCAGTAGTTAACAGCTGGAGTTCAAGAACATGTGCTCAATGAAAAGGACAAAACCAACTAGGAAAAAAAGAGAAATATTCAACATTAACAAAACAATTTAAAGAGAAACAAGACCAGGTAAGCCTAGGTTAGCATCACTACAGAGAGACCTTGTGGGAAAACACTTAAGTTTTAAATGACACTGGACCATTTTCACTCTGTTCCACAAAATGCATACTCTCTTGTGATGGTACTAAGGAAAGAACATTCAGTGTTAATGACAATCCTGCTCAGTGCTTTAGTAAAAAGCAATGATAACTAATCTGTTGTCAAACAACAGTAAATGTATCTTCCTATGAATTATGCAGTTGCCAAACAGAAAAACATTTACCACTTTTCACTTCTTATTGATACAGCTGTCTTGGGGCAGTCAGTGAAACTTGTAAATGAAAGTGTGTTTTAAGATTTTGTCAAATTTAATCTCCAGTGTCTGAGTCATGTTATTTTATGTTTTTTGTCATTATAGTCTATGATAGGATCCTGCAGCATATGTGTTGAGTGAGTAAACCACTGCCCATTTGTGCACAGATGTTGCAGGGCTCAGAGATAGCACATTTAACTTGTTGACAGTGAAGAAAGGAGGATTTATGCCCAAATGCAGGTTTTCAACTTCACTTCCTGATAAAACTCATGCTCACCAAGCAGCGGGTGTCTGCTGGTACCTGCAGCTGAACCTTCTCCAGAGTGGTGTATTCAAAGCTTCTCAACCCACTGCAGATGCAGAAATACCCATACAACTGCTGCACAGCAACACAGATATCAAAGAGGTATTTAAAAAGAAACAAAATCATCACATGCAGCAAATGGATGATTGAGCAAGAAATGAAGCGTCCAATCAGTAGGCCAATCACTTTGATTATGAAAACCTCACAGTGCTATAGTGAGATGCATCATTCATAAAACTAATCAGGACTGGCTGAGATATTGCATGTGCTGGGTAAATTAAAGGTCAGTAACGGTCCTCCCCATAAAAACAAAAAGGCAACAAAGAGACAGCAGCCAGGCAATCAGAGCGGAGAGAAAAAACAAAACTATTACCAAGCCAGTATACAAAATCATCTGTTTGAGCAGTAGAAAACACACAACAGTATAGCAGGCCATTTGACAATATCTCTGATTTTCTTGTGAGCTCTGGCTTTATATTCACAGCTCTGAGCTCAACACTTTTCACTGAGAGCTAAAGTAACTTCCTGTAGCCGTCAGTGTTGCCAGGCAACTTTGTTCTCTGGGACATTCTATCAGGAAATGCTGTGGCCTACAGTGAGTTCAAAGACTGCACCGTTTCTCTGAAAGGCTCCGATGGAGGCCACTGATAATGGAAGATGGGTGATACACAGACGAGATGAAGGGGGACAGACTGCCAGCACTATGGAGATGCCATTAAGACCAGATAAGAGCGGAGATACAGCAGGTGTGTGTTGGGGAGTAGGAAAAAAGATGGTAAATGTGTATATGCATGAGTGTCTGAGCACAGAGAACCAAGAGTGGGGAGAATAAAGCATCCAGTGCTTTCTATATATACATAATATCTTTCTATGTTTTTTAATGTGGGGTTTTTTTTTTTTTTTGTTTGTTTGTTTTTTTGGTGTGTGGGTACAAGCAAATGCTGGAAAGACTGCATTGTGAACATGCAGGTATTCTGTTCACATGTACACACGTGATACAATAGCAGTTTAATGCCTGAAACATTATGCCATTACATTTCAATGAGCTGCTGATTAAATTGAAAAGGTTCTAATTACACTGCAAATTGGACTGGACGCATAAAGGTGTCTGAGCACACTGAAAGAGTCCACAAGAAGGGTAAACTATGGAAAACTGGCCACTTGAGACTACCACATATCCCTTGTAATGTGTGTGTTTGTGTATGGGCAAGAGCTACAGTTTTACACCAACACAAATATTTCGCATAAATAAACCCCCTTTATCATTTTCTATTCTATAAAATGATAAATGTCACACACATACCAAACTGTCACAAACACACGCATTAGTAACATCCAACTGAGTACCAAAGTTCAGCCTCACTGTTGCTTAGGGAGCAGGTTTCAGCACCTGTGGTGAGAGCTGGGTTCAGATCTGAAGTGGATGCCTTCACTGTTGGGACTGACACAAATTGAAATGCAATCACAACACAGACCAGGGAAATGCAACTATGGGAGGGAAGGAGAAGAAGAGGGGGACGGGGTATCTGGAACTAGGAAAAAGGAAGATGAGGCTGAGAGAAAGTGAGACCCCTGGTGATAATCTGCAAATGCTGCAGGTTTTGCTTCACTTTTGTGTGTCACTTCTTATTCATGTCTGCATTACCATACTTGTGAGGACTTATTCAGTGTCTACATTTATCTAGAAAAGTCTACTACTACTACTCTTACTACAGTGGTCTCATGGAATAATCTGCAATTTCACCTGAATCAAATAAGTCATACCTTTCTCTAACTTTGAAACAGTTTACAGTGTTCGTCTTCTACCGGTTTGAGAATGCTTTAATTGAGCCTGTGCCTTATTTATTTTCGTTCTATATTATATTGTCTGTTCCAGTTATTTTGTCAGCTGTTAACAGGGCGCAGTATAAGTAACTTTCTTTTCTCAAATCCTAAAACTGCAAATCTCTGATTTGGTACTGAATGTTTCAATACGCCAACATTATATAAATCGGCATTTTGGAAAATATGTTAATTAGCATTCTTGAGGAGAGTAAGATGAAAAGATACAACTCTAAGGTCTATTATACATATAAACATATAACACCAGAATTCACTGTGCTCAGATCAAATAAAATGTTCTCCTAAGTAGTCACATCACATGTTCATAATATTTACATTCATTAATATGGCTATCATCTTATTACCATTTACATGTATATATTTTTCATAATCTTTTTATACATCAATTGATCTGTCAGATTAGATCATTTAACTTCTACACTTTTCTCCTCTCTCCTTTTTTGAAATATTTGGGTTCTTGAGCTTGAGGCATGCAGCCATCTTGTACTAGCCTCCCTTTATGATTATCTTGTTCTATGAATGCTTATGTGGGTGCATGATAGTTGCAATAATTATTTTTTCTTTTTGCAAAGGAGCTTCCTTTTGTCTTCTTGCAATGTATTTTTAGTTAAAAATCAAGCACACCGCCTTGACAAGCACAAACTAAAATATATTACTGGTAATGGCAATTATACCTACTATGTACAAATGAGGTCAAATAAACAGATTCACTTGATGGAGTTCATTCACTTGAATTCAAGAATTCAGGGTTTGAAAACAGGAGAAAATCTTCCCCCTGCATGTAAGCAACAACAGTTAGTGCTCTCAAACAGACGGCACACCAGAGTTGTGCCTGTGTGATGGAGCTGAAATGCGTCCATGCACTTGGTCAGTGGATGTCCTCTGAAGAATAGTAAGCAGGTTTGTGCATGAGCGTGCATGCATGCTGTACTTGTTGGTACCTGTCATACATTGTCATTTGAGGAGCCACATCACTCTCTTGGCTCAAATGGTAATACACAGATTCATGGACAAGTGCTTGCTGCTGCTTTTTAACACACACACAAGGAGACATGGTTCGTCACTTAACGCAGATAAACTGGATGTTGTTGTGAGTTGATTGCAGAAAAAAAAAAATCACCACCACAGCAAGGTCATATCATGAGTCTCACATAAAGTTTCTATGTTGCTCTTATACAACCATTTCTCCATCAGTATCATCAAGGTCATTTCTTTATCAAATCACCATTCTAGTCTCTATCCTCCTCTCCCACTCTTTCCTCATCACTTCTATCCATCCCTCAACTGGGCCATTACCTGAAAAGGCCATTACTTGAAATCTCCTCTAAGAGATGAGGCTTGACTTTTAAGTGATGCTGTCATGGTAGAGCTAAGTTTCTGGTTACACTAAAGCGAAAAACTGCAGTATAATTTGCAGTATAAAGACTAGATACAAGGTGAGCTTTCACTTTGCAGGAATGTTTTTGCATGTTGTACCTGAGCAGAATGCACAATTGGTGGCAATAATCACACATATGTTCAAGGAAAACACTCAAAAACTCTTTAAACACTCATTTCTAGAATTGCATTTACTGTCTGCACTGTTGACATCAATTTCCACCCATTTTCAAATAGCATTTTCATTTTCACAATTTGGCAAAGCACTAATGCCCCCCCCCCCTCATTTGAATCACAGGTACAGAGCACATTAAAATTCCTGGGTAAAATCCAGTTGTTTTGTCAACCAATTACAGACCGAAAAATGAATAGCACTGGGAATTTGCTCAAACTTCCTAAATACAACCCAAAGCTCGAGGGTCCTCGCCAGGAAGGCTTTTTCAGTTTCAGTGAACAATTTCTCCTCAAGTCTGCCAACTTTTTTTAACAAGTGGTCAAAACTCTGAAGCACTGCACAGTCAAAGTGCTGACACCTGCCTTGACAGTTCAGAGAAAATACTGCTTCCTAGTGAATAATCTGCCTTAACATTAGGGTACAGCCACATGAATATTTAACACTTTTTAATACACACCTATTAATTTTGTGTGCTCAGTGATTAAAATATCATTAAGTAGAGGTTCTGTCATTTTCCCCATTCTCCCACAGAAGCGTTTTCCCTGAGTAATGGAATGGTCTAGTTAACCTGAATCTTTGGGAAATGCCTGTATGACAGGCTGAAAGAGCCAGCAGAAATCACAGGAGCTTTGTGGCTGATTGATACTGGCTTCTACACCAAACACACAGCCATACCTGTCTGGCGAGGTTGACAGCATCAGCGTGAAGTCGGTCTCTCAGATGAGGGTCCAGTTGGAAAGCAGGCGCAATCTCCACAACCTTCAAAACAACAAAGATTGTATTGATGTGACCACAAGATTTTCAGAACATAAAATGCAGGAGAATGTCAATGTCAGGACAATAAGACATACTTGTCTCACCTCAGTGATATACTCATCACCTGCAAAGGCTGCGTCTGAACACTTCTAAGAATTAACTTTGACACTTACAGTGGGATTTGGGGGAAAACATGCAATTAAATTAAAGCATTTTGTCATTATCCATCTAGACACTGACACTGAGGATGGAAATGGTCTCTCCAAATTTTCTTGGATGATATGCTGCCTTTGACACATGATCAAACATTCTTTATGAATTTACCACTGAAAGAGATTTTTAATTCAAAACTCATAGCCAAGGTTTTAAGATAGTAGTTAAAACTGTGAAAAGTCATGCTATGCCACCCTGCATTCCTTTCATTTCATGGCTATTAGATTTGAGGGCTCTCTGAGCTGAAAACAAAATTTAGAAAATGGCCACTGACAGCAAAGTATGTTCCACTGCAAAAATTGATCATTGCAAAACATGATGCTGTTCTGTCTCCTGTTTGGTGTTGGGCAGGTAGACGAAAACTGTGAAAATTGTGTTCAGAGCAGTGACTGTGAACCAAAACAACATTGCCAGATGCAAAGCAAAAACAATGAGCTGGCAAGTGTTGAACAATCCCACAGAGCTGCAAGGAACTGCAGAATTGGGTAATAATTCTCTATTGGTTTATCACCACAAGATATCACTTCCACATTAAACAATCAGATAAAAGTACAATGTAGTTTTAATGATGCACATAATGAGTGACCAAAAACCTACACTTTCCTATTAATGTTTAGTAATATCATCATTTGTTTTTATTTTTCCTATTGTAGCCATGTTTACAATATATGCCACTTCAGCCTTTGCAAAACAGATGGAGAGAATCACTGATACATTCAACTTTTCATTTGGTCTGGCAACTGCTACTGGGTGAGTAGGGTTCACTATGTTGGAGGCTGATCTGTTTCGTTCCACTGTGTCAAACAAGTCAAGCAATCCAAGAGAAATAATTGAATCTAATTCAAAACAACGTGACCCATGTCTGATTTCAAAAAATAAAAACCACAAGAACTCAATTACATTTTTATCAAATCTTATCCCAGAAAAACCCCTCCAAGGATGACTAGCACTTCCAAGACATTGAGAAAAGCTAAAAATACCCTATCAGCGCTCTCCCATCCAAAATCTATTTCAGCAAGCGACTATTCTTGTTTCTGAGATTCAAACAGATCTTAGATTAAGGGCAAAGGCAGATTAAGTCTTACAGAATTAAAGAACAACAGCTCTGGCATGAACAAAGTCACTAATATGATTATCATCTATAATTTGATTAAAAGGAGAGGAAGAAAGTGATGAAAACACACGATTAAAACTGCTTTGAGGTGACAATATGTAATAAAATATTACGTTAATCAGCTTCCTCTGATGAAAGCATTGTTATATTGAGTGACAATGAGATGATAATTTTCTCTTTCATGTGGTATTCAGATATTTTTGTTATTTTTGGAAATAAGGTGATCCTAGAATAATTAATGTCCTTCAAGCACCAACCAACCCCCACAACAGGGGAAACAAGAGGAATGAATGATAATCAATTCAATATGCCAAGACGCTGTTTTTGTTGATCCAAGTTGATTTGGTAGAAAATTATGTAGATGCTGCAGTTGTGTCCAATTTGTATTGACATATAATCCTCTTACCCCTGCTGCTCTCATCTATGATACCCATAGCCACCAGTGCCAATATAATTATCGCTATAATAGGGACTGTAATGACCTTATTTATTCATATGTTGCTTAATTGGCCTATTCAAGGCCTGTTTGGCCTAAATAAAAAGGAAATGCAACACAACACATTGCATATTCAGCAGACTGCAGTCCTTGCAGATGTGATTCCTGCTTATGACATTTATTTTGTGCCCACCCATCATGATCATCCACTTCCTGCTAATCTACGTCATATAGCAGAAATGCCATTAAGATCATCTTAAATACATTCTAACACTGAGTTGGGTTAGCTGAATTTTAAAATGAGGACTTCACCTTTTGGTGTCTCCGCTGAATGGAGCAGTCTCTCTCATAGAGGTGGATGACATTGCCATATTTATCACCTGGGGGGAAAAAAAGACACCAGTAGGTGAGAAAATGACAAAAAGGAGTAACAAAGAAAATTATAAAATAATGAGGAGTATGAGTGAGAACAAGCCATAACAGAACCACCACCATGTTTGACAGATGAGACAGTAACTTAATTTAATAGACCCATCTCACACAATATGACCTGCAAGATCACTGCTATGTATAGTGTTGACAGAAGGAGAAGGAGAAAGGGTGGAGGAACAAAATGAAACAGAGGGAATATTTGGAGGAGAAGGGAAAGTAAGGGAGAAAAGTAGAGAAAGGAGGAATGCAGGAGAAGAGGGCTGGCAAAGACATGCCTTTTAACAAATAAGTCACAAAATCCCCCTGAATGCCCTAAAGACAATAGTTAATCACAGTGACTACACACACACACACACACAGGACTAGACCAAGATAAGTTCTGAATGCTAAATAAACACACACATGCAAAGACACCCCGGTCAAACCAGACAGATATGTGTCAGTGCTGTGCACATGACCATGCACACACAAATACATATTCACATGTACAGTCCAGAACATGCTCAAAGTGCAGACACTTCCTGTAAGTGTTGGTGTTGTATTTCAGTTCTGTAATATCGACTGGTTTCAGAGTTATATCCACTATATTGAGAAAGAATAATGTCTGGAGAATCCTCTGCTGGCCAATGAATCTCATTCACTCTCATTGTTCATCTGTTTCTCTCTCTACCTCAGCACTGCTATGGAGTTCAAGGCCCTCTATGTATCTCGCTTTCTTAACAAACTTCAGTCAGTTTGTATAAACCAAGAACGGACACATAGTTAAAAGGCAAACACAAAGGAAGTGGCAGAGTACACTTACCGAGGATCTGTACTTCAATGTGCCTAGGCTTTTCAATAAACTTCTCAACAAATAGGGCTCCATTCCCAAAAGCCGTTAGGGCTTCAGAGTAGGCCCGCTGGTAATTCTCCTCAAGTTCCTGACAAACAGATGAGAAAAATCCATACATGTCTGAGTTAGTGCAACCATTCAAGAGGCAAAAGAGTCACAGCAAAGATTTGTATGGTTTTCAAGGAGTTTTGCTGCTGTTGCATCAGGTCATTTATTTTATTTGGTACAACTTCTATTTTCTGTCAGTATCATATCCCTTGTCATTCACACGTAATGCTGCACAGTTTTTTGTCCTTTTTGATGTGAATGTTTACACACCCTTAGGGAGCAAGATGCTGCACAAGATCTCTGGGACCAGGCTGTAGGAGGTCACGACCGAGCATGCTTAAGGTCATGACTCAATCTATGTTTGTCAGTTTGTGATGCCACCCCATGCCCATCTAGTCTTCTCTACTGGGGAAAGATTTGAGTCACCATCATGCCCTCTTCCCAGTGCCACAGGAGAGGATACTTGAGCTCATCCTCAGCTGTCATCTCATAGCCTTGAGAAAAGATACTCAAAACAACCAGGTGCTCAAGGGGGTAGCAGACATCATCAGCATTGCCAAAAGCAGGCCCCTATTTTTGTCACAGTGGCCTCTCAGAAAACAGCGCAAAACAGGAATGAAGGGAAACTATGAATTTCACAGACTGACCAGAAATTCTTCAACATCTTCTCCATCTCCAATCATGTGTTATTGTGCAGGAGAAATTACTTTATACAGACAGTGCATAAAACTCTGTTTACAAAAAAACATCACAGACTACACTAGTTACATAATCAGTTGACTCAGTTCGGCAGTGTATTGTAGGAGGCTAAATATCAAAAATTATTTCCATCTCCACACAATTTTCCACTTTTCAGAATCTAATAAAATCACTGAACTCTCAGTTATGAGATTGTAATTGTTAGAAACATACTGCTAACTGAAACAGAGAATTATCAAAAAATTATCACAATGAATTTGGCATTATAACAGAAGAAGTCGCTAAAAAGAATACTGGCTTCCAACTAGCGCTGAGTGTTGGATGTAATTCTGAGTCACAGACTTTGCAAAGTTGTCAAATCATTGGTGCACCCCTTTTGTAAATGACACCAAAGACTTTTGAAAGACTCAAAGTTAACAGACTTCCATTTGTACTCTCCACATCACTTCAGTCCGTCTGTCAACTGGTCACTGGAGCTTTGATACATGCAGTTCTACTTTTCTCTTACTCTTTAGGAAAGCACATCACATCAAACTCTGAGCAAAAATCTGGCATTTTAATACTTCCTTATCAGTAAACATATACATCTTGTTCTGCAATATGTTAATAGTTAGGCTCCCTCTGTTAATTCAGCATACAAATGACCCACAAGCTAGCCTTAATGGAATAAAGAAACCTACGCATTGTTGTTTGGGGTCCCAACAGTGTAAGGAAACCTCTTTACAATTTCCTCACATCATATCAGCTGGAGCTTCTGAGGCCCCTGTGACTACACTGAATAACTAGAAATGTCAACAACTAATTAATTAGACGGGGTACAACTCAGAAAAGGTCATATTTTCCAATAGATTGCTGAATTGTGAAACTCAGTGACTACAGTAAAACAACACTGCTTTTCCTTTTGTAGATTAGTGAGTCAAGCATGGAGTCCATGTGGCTGACACTGACCAGTCTTGTCTGAATGTGATATTTTTCACTGGGGCAAGGTTTTAGTGAATGTCAAAGCCAGTGAGTCACTCCACCTATGAAATGGTAATAGTAAAACAAAAATTAGAGCTGTAACAACTGATCAACTAATCAACTGAATTAGTGGACAACTATGTAAGAAAAAAGGCCAAACAATCACTGGTTCCAGATTATCAAATATGATGATTTTATGTTTTTCCTTTCTCATACTATATGTGATAGTAAACTGAACATCTTTGGGTTTTGGACAATTGGTTCAATAAAGAAAACACATGACATTGGACTGTAGGAAATTAGAACAAGCGTTTTTCATTCTTTTCTGATACATTATAAACCAAACAATCAATTAAATTGACAGTGAAAATAATCACTGCCCAAAGACGGAGCATATTTTAGGCTATATATTTGATAAACTAAATGTGGCATTTTAAGCGAGATAAGAAGTTATGGTGCTTATTTGTTGTGACTTTATTATTCTTTGTCTTTAAAAAAAAGAAAAAAAGAAAAGAAATACACACATTTAACAGTAAATACTACCAGCCGTGACAGGTGAGGAGGTGGATTTTCTCTGTATAGATCTGATTCACCACTGAATTCTGCCTTCCTCTATTTGATTTGACAACAACCAGCTGCCTGTTGAAAAAGTTTGATGTGGTCAAACTTGAGGCAGAAACAGGGGAAGGCCGTGTTCTTTCAGATGGGCACTGACCACACACACCCTCCAGCGACCCCTCTACTACTGGCACAAGAAACAAAACTGCCGCCAGGCCTCCGCTGAAATAAACAAGGGTGACAACTTGCCACTTCCTGGTGTCTACTGGCCTGAAGGAGTTAATTTTCCTTTTGAGACACATATTTTGGATAAGGAGGACATTAAACCCCTTATCATATATTGATGTCCTGAGGTAACTGGGAAATTCTATTTATTTTTCCATTAATAATTTCCAACATTCTATGATGACAACAAACAAAAAAAAATATATTACCCTACCACTGAACCATGGCAAGTGTAACTGTATTATTGGTCCCACTTACTATACACATACTTACTGTCTTCCAATAACAATAAATTGAGGTTAAAAGTGTTTTTCTCAGAGGTTAAAATTCTACAGCAATTCTGAATTAATTAGTACTTACAGTGAATGAACAGATGTTGGTCTGTGACAATGAAAATCTTATTGAATATATTTTAAGTGACTTCCCTATAAGCAGTACTATTGTATATTAACACACATTTTACCTAACAGATGAAACTAACAGCAAAAGAACTGTATATGCAGACTATTACCACACTTAGTAAATTATGAAAATGTTGTACATTATGTATATGGTAGTATATTACACAGTCTGTTTTTAGTTTTCCAGGCTTTTTGTTGCATTATGAAGTTGAAGAATGTATGAGAAAGTAATTATAACTTTAGCCTTTGCATTCTAGTTTGAAGTGGAAAGTTCAGAACAAGAATGCAATATAAAGTTAACAAGTCACAGAGTCTTCAGGTCAAATACCTACATACACACAGTAGAGTGAAAAAACCTAAAGATATTGAGATAGAGAAACTGACAGAATTAGTCTGATGTCATATTAGTATAATTTAACAGCAAACCACAATTAGACCATGCTGACAAATAACTTCAGAATGACACTGCCCAAAAATTCCAGTTTTAGCTGACATTTCTCTCTACCAAAGTATTGTGTGGTCATCACTATGACAACAATTGTGATAGACCAACATTGTTGTCAGGGTGATGGCACCCTCACATGACCGTATGGAGGAAGATGAGGATTGTGACAGACTGGTAGATGTAAATCCACCAAAGGGATACACATGGCTAGTTTCAGGGCACATCAAGTTGTTGAAGACATGTTAAAGGTAAGGATTTTCCCACCTTCAACCTGTCCTGTCATCTACTGATCATATTTTGTTTATGTTGAATTACATACATGTAGTTTGTACGTCAGGATGATTTATTATTTTAAAAAAATCACTCATGTTGGAATCATGATGCAAATGTAAGATCATCTTTAAATTGAGATGTGTGTTTGAAAAGAGGGCCCCTGGACGGTTACAATATTGAAACACATTACTTCTTCATGTCCCCTGTTGATGCAGGAGAACAAGCCACCAACACACAGAAATCACTAAGGTTTCACTAGGTGACGGAGGCAATTTCAGAGCACACACACCAAAACACACGGCTGGAAAGATAAATGACCAGGTTGTAATTTCCAAGCAATTTCACTTTGCTGCAACACAAACAGAAAATTAATGAATATGAAAACCAAAAATTGTCATGAGGCTGGCTGGGTTCGTTTTCTCTTTGCTGGACAAGCATCAAGACAAGATGTATGTTGTTAGAGCAAGCTGTTAAATTACATCTCTCACAAAAGTGGTCATGGACAGCAGCAGCTGACAGGCTCACCTCGTACTCTCTGACCACCCTCATGCCTCGACCACCTCCTCCATAGGCTGCTTTGAAGATGATGGGGAAGCCGTATGTTTGAGCAAATGCCTGTGCCTCCTGCAGGCTGGAGATGGGAGAATCTGTTCCTGGGACCACAGGTACACCTAGACAAGGGTGAGTTGAGTGAGAAATATGTCATTTTAAAAATATGTTAAATGCTATACTATAACTTATTATGAAAGTGTTGTGATTAAATGATTAATCCTGTGAGACTGAAAAATAGCTATGCATTCTCACAAGATCAGATTTGGTTAAAATGAATCATTTTAATTGTTTAAACAGAAAGAGAACAGCTTTGTGGTGCAAAATAGTAAACAGGTATTTGCAATCCACTATAAAGAGAGCTTAATGTTTCAAAGTTTCTTGCAGTTGCAGATGGAGCAAGGCTGCAAAAACACATTCTGAAAAATGTTCATCTTCTCTAGTAAAGATGAAATAAATGCTTGGAGAGTAAAAGCCAAAGCAGATGCTAGCAGGGCAATGACAGGGTAAAATGGTGAGGGATGAGGGGGAATGAGTCATCATCATAACAACAGGTGCTAAGATCAGCAAATTTAGTTTCAATTTTCAGAAGCATTATCAGTAATGATGAACTCAGACAGATAAAATAGTCACTATTGAGTAGCTTGTCTTTAGTATCATTTATTTACAGTAAATATATAAATGGCACAATTTTCTGATATTACAAAAATACTATTCATTGTATAGCAGCTATTCAAATTATGACCTTTGCGTGCTTAATCTCAATTTTGCCAGTCATCCCCTTCCATACCTGCGCCGATGGCCAGGGAGCGAGCCTCCACCTTGTCTCCCATCTTGCGGACAGTGTCTGGGGTTGGCCCAACAAACATCACTCCGGCGTCAGCGCAGGCCTGTGCAAAGTCTGCTCGCTCAGAAAGGAAACCGTAGCCTGGGTGGATAGCATCCACATTGTTGTCCTGTTGAGAGGGACAGATAGAGAAAAGGTCATTTTCATTATATTTCTGTGCATTCTTAACGCTTTGAAACTCAGCTATCTGAGAAAAAGATTCTGTCCACAATGTCTGCAACACATTTTTTGTGGTATAATATTTGCAAATGGAGCTCACAGAACAGGAAATGTAGGCCAGCTAAGCAACAGGAGTTCTGCTAAACAGGGAGTCTCTGTGGGGCCCCAGTTAACACTTGGCTGACTACTAGTAAGGGAAATAAAACGTCATTACACACATTAACCTGCATGCTTGAGCACACACTGCCCATTTGCCAGTGAGAAGGTTTTACATGTCACTTACAGCAAAGGGACTGTGGGCTAATGACATATTTTATTCTCATTCCATTTTAGTTTTAGTCACCCTAATCATCATCTACTCAATGGATACTAGCAGGAGACTGAGTGAGTAGACAGCAACGCATAATTTGAGGGTCAGGGAGAACATACTGAGAGGAATACATACACATACACACAGGGTAGCAGACAGATACAGTAGCTGCCGAGCTTGACAGATAGAACCATCTCTGGATCAGTATGTGCCATCTGCTCTTGGATACGAGGCAGACTATAATTATGGGCTGTCCCGTCGTTAGGGGAGCTGTTACTGGCAGACCAGAGGAGGCATGGAGCCATGCTCACATGCACACACACACATAAAATGCAGGAAAAGCATGCACACAAGCAGGTGCACCCAAAGAACTTATCAGACCAACAGACATGAATGCAGACATGGACAGCAGATAAAGCTCCACACAGAACACCCCAGGTTAATACACACTCAAGATTAGACACTGTTTTCACATTCACGAATAGATGCACACATTATCAAATACAATATAGCTAAAAAGTCACACATAGAAGGTAATGGGACAGAAACGGATGATTATTTTGGTCACAGGGTAATAGAGATACACAGTGTGAAGAATGACACAGACTGAATGTGAAAGAGTGAGAGCGAGAGAGAAAGAACACACACACACACAAACACACACTCCTTGCTGGCATGGGGTGGCTGGGCTCCCAGATAGACAGACGGATTTTGAGAAATTAGTTGGACGGCGAAGGCTACCCAATTTGGCTGGCTGACCACATGCCCACGCAGGAAAATTATAAACCGTGAGAGATTGATCAGAAAAATGATAATGAACAACTGGCAGCACATCCTGGAGGGATGGAGAGAGGAAGGGATGGAAAGGAGATAATAAGGAACAGATCAGATCTAACACAGTGATAAGTGGCAGAAAGAAGAGAAGAAGAGGGAGAGAGATTGGGAATGATAGTGAAAAAGAGGGAAATGGTGAATTGAAAACAGGACAGAAAGAGAACATGGAGGCAGATTTTTGAGGAATGGACAGAGAGAGCTTGTTCCATTTCCTTCCTACCAACCAAGCTGGATATAGACTAAGTGTGAACAGAAAGTAATAAAGGGGATTTGTCTGTCACTTGTTCTGCTTAATTGTATGCCATTGAAATTCATGAAAATTTCTTGTATCTGTGACAGCAAGGGCAAGATTTTCTAACTTCAGGAAGCTAGCTGGACATGTCCTGAAGATCAAAAATTACAGTGAACCACTTTGAAAATATTTTTTAATCCCCCTAAAACTACACAGTAATTAACACAAAAAATAGAGACAATTCAGTAGTTAGTCAGCTTTTAAGATGTTAACATGCATATTTTTTTCACTCTGGACAGAGCCAGGATAGCTAATTAGTTAAGGTAAAGTTAAGGTAAGCTAATTATCTACTGTCTTCAGCTCTTTACAGTAATCTGTAGAGATAGACAAGATATAAAATCTTCTGATTTCACTCCCATAAAGTAAATACACAAATGTAGAACTTTTCTCTTAATGCTAATTTAAGACTAACTACTTCAAAGTAAAAGCCTTCAAGCAAAATGAACTGAGATAGTTTATTGAAGCTCAGTTAAAATTTAACATTGAGAAACACTATTCATAATAAAAGTCCTATTTGCACCACTTTTTGGTGCAAAATGGGGCTGATGTATGAGGACACGATGCAACCTGTTTCTGTGAGTGTATATTGTGTGTGTGTTGTCCAGAGAGCAGCCAGAGCACAAGTTTTTTTTATTGCAGGGAAACTGACTGGTGGCATTTTGATGCACATAACAATACATTCCATGAAAACCAGAGAGCCGTGAGTACTTGAGCATTCAAGTTAAATTTCTCCTGAAACTGAGGGTTATTAAGTACCACCTTTTATCATCATCATCGCAGATAAATGCTATTTACCTTGGCTACTTTGATGATGTCAGGAATGTGCAGGTATGCAGCAACAGGTGGCAGGCCTTTCCCAATCAGGTATGCCTCATCTGCCTTCTGCCTGTGAGGACAAATGCAATGGATTTACATTAGTGAGATGGGAGAGAGTCAGAAAATTACACAAAATGTGCATCAATTCTCAAGTACACAACTATTATGGCTTCATGGCAGAATTTCCAAGTTCAGTAAATATTAGCCCCATATAGCCCAAAAAAAAAAGGACACAACTATGATTATTAAAATTTGCACTCAAAACAGTCTTGTATAGGTTTTAGGTTATGTGAAGAATGAGATGAATGTGATATAAAAGGAATGAGGCAGGAGTACAGGTGGAATTAAAAGCCTATAACAATATGTATTCATCAGTGAGACTTATTTTAAAAAACAGAGATATCAGGAAGTCAGAGCTCTCAGGCAACAGATTAGGATGTTTGGGTATGTAAACCACACAGCGTGATTACCTGAGTGTTTGAATTGTCGATACAATTATACTCATGTCCCTACTTAATACTAACCACAAAACAAAGAACTGGCCCATTGCACAAGAGAGCAGAAAATGCTCCCCAGCTTCCTTTAATTGCTGCTGGCACTAATCAAGTGTTACCCTTTTGCGGTCAATACCCAGCAGTGACAGCCCAACAGTTTAGCAAGACATCTGCCTGTTACGCTTTCTTTACTTAAAACCACTGCAGACCTATTCAGCTTTAATGCAGCAGAGATTATTACCTGTGCATTTGTCCAGTGTCTTGCTCAGAGTAGACGGCCACAGTTCGAATCCCCAGTTCAGTGCAAGCTCTGAACACACGGATCGCTATCTCACCTGGAAGACAAGGAGAAATATGTGAGGACTGGAGGAGGTAGTTTATTCATTTAGCAGCCATATTATGTGTTTTGCTTTGCTGGATTTTGCCCACTCATTTCCTTTCTTCCTCTTCCTTCCTAGATGATGTTCTTCCTCACTTTTATTTCCATCGTTATCTAAATGCGTCTTCATTTGTGATCCACAGTTTATCAGATTCTGTGTATGTGTATTTTTTTAGGAGGTTTGTAGGTTTGAGTCTTTCATCATTTACTTCCCATAAACAGACTTTGCATGATTTTATCAACATCCTGTAGCATTGGCCCTATTTTGCAACAAATGCCTCCGCTGAGAGAATAAAATAAGCATTGAATTTTTTATGCCATACATGAAATGTGAAAAAGATGAATCCATTTGCTGTACTTCATCACGCTGCGCAAAAATATCAACAGACACTGCAACAGGTCTACAGTTTTTTATGTAGTCTGTGAAAAAGGAGTGTAAAATCTCAGCTTTAGACAAGGAAAACACTGCCTGCCTTTTATCTTGTTGTCAAAAAAGCCACATACTTGTTTTTCAAGCAACTGTGTTTGGGGGGAGAAAAAGTTTAGTCACTGAAAAACAGCAAGATGTGTTGTTCTTGCTTGAAGGGGAGGACAGTGTTCAAACATTTGAAGAGCATTAAAAAAAGAGAAGGCAAGCAAGAAAGTAACATAAAAAGATGAAAATATGAAAAAGGAACAGTAAGGAGAAGACAAGACGGTATGAAGAGCCAAGCAGTTTAAGGTGAGACAACTTGAGAATGTAGGGTCAGAAAATACAAAAAGTTTAGAAGAGAATGATGCTAAAAGGGAAAAAAGACTTGTGACAGAGGATCTATATGGAGGTTTTAAAGAATTGAGGTACCAAACAGAACACAGTTTGGCAAGTTTAACAAAGTGACAAATAAGTGGAGAGGACACAAGAAAAGCAGTGGAGGAGGAAAAAAGAGGGCAATGAAGTAAGGAATGAAAAGAAGAAAGCGAATGGGAGCAAAGTCACAGGAGGCAAAAAGGAAGACAAGAAGTGGCTCAGAGCAAAATCACATCTGACAAGTGCTGAAAAAGACAGGGAGTGGAAAGGGAGAAAGGAGAGGAGATGAGGAGAGAGGAGAGGAAGTAAGAGAAAATGAGCAGAAAGGAAAAGAAAGGAGAAGAGAATATTAGTGAAAGAGCAGAGAGGCAATGGCAGAGAGGAGATGTGCTTGGTCAAGTGGAATCTTGGCTGATATGATATGATGGTCCAGTCTCTCTCCTCATCACAGACACACACATACACACAGAAGCTGAGCGCGGTCTGGTGCACTCCAGTGTGATGAATATGATCTAATGTGGTGTTGATATCACATCACGCCGATGTGAAGGAGAGAGATTGACAGCAAGCTCTGCTGTGAGTGAGAGAGTGTGTGTGTCAATGTGAGGCAGAGACCACAATCTATTTGAATCAAATTAATGGATTAAAGCAGTTAAATAGAGCATCTATGGGAGGGTAGACATGAATGTACACATGTAGTGTGTCCAGAACAGGAATCATATTGGAAACCCATGGACCAATCAATCTGAGATAATGAAACCCTGGGCCAAATCAAGCATTTTAAATGTGCCCGCAGGAATGAAAAAAATGGGACACTCTGAAAAGCAATTAGAATAAAATGCATGAACACATTTATTTGTCATTCAAATCCTGCATGTCACCTGACAGAGTCATTCTAATTGCACACTGATAGCCTCTCTGGACAGCATAAGCATTAACAGGAGGGGGTCTGGTGATTATAAGTATTATCAGAACACGTCAGTGATGTTTACGCTGTGTGTAACAACCATACTGATGACTGCTTAGTGTTTAGCAAACTCGGAGCTTCTCTATAATTATATTTCCATTCCAGACCCATTTTATGGTGATTTCTAGCAGCTTGGAAAGGAATGAATAAATACTTTTTTGCCTACTGGTAGATCCAATTTGTTTTGTGGACCAAAAAAAACATACAAATATATGTATTACGCTGTATAAAACATGTTTCATTTAGATTCCAGGGAATGTAGAGACTTCGATGATGATCTTATTTTAGCTTTCATAATAAATAATCAAATAAATGCATATGTGATATTCAGAATCAGTTTCATACACACACTCTTTAACTTAAGTTTAGTAAGAGTACAGTACAGTACAGTAAGAGCTGTGGTATTAGTTCTGCCTCCGTTTCCAATATTTAAAGAAACTCACTGCTTTTAGGTTAAAGCAAACAACACTAGCTAGTGCAGCCACCCACATACAATGTGTGCTTAAATATTAGCATGTGCCAAGGCAAACTAAATGGAGGCCATTAAAAATTAAGAGAGTCTGTACTTTTGCCTCAGGAAGATTGTAAATGTCAGAACTTTTTTCTTACATTATACATGAAACAGCATTAAACTGCATTTAATTTAATGGTATTATCTGAATCACTTGTCTTCTTCAGTGGTGAATTAGTACTGTTGGGATGTGGGTGGGTGGATGTGTGTGTGTGTGGGGGGGGGGTTCTTACCTCTGTTGGCCACCATGACTTTCTTTATTGGTCGATACTCGCTCTGTGGGGCAGAGTGGGCAAAGCGGGAAAGAAGACATGCCCGCCTCACAGCCAACAGGCTGAGGCTGCCTTGGACTACAGTGTATCTAAACATCCTGAGAGAAAGAGAAAGAAATTGTTTAGGTTACAAAACGTGTCTGGACACTTGAAGCTTGATCGAACAGCAATAAGTGAAGGGCAAAGGCAAAAGTACTACAGATGGAAACACACAAATCAAGACATGAGTGAATTTTCACAGACACACACAAAAAATTATTGACATATGCATTTTGTGACAGGATGCCCAAGAGACTCACTGTCCTAAGTGCTACAGAACATATGCAATTATATACATTGATTCTTCAGCAACAAGACAGCAAGTCAGCCAGATATGTAAACCATGTGGCTCTAAAACATCAAATCTAGATCAAACAAAACACAAATGTCTTATCTAAAACCTACAGCTCTCACTTACAACCTCTATGTAGTAACCATTTGCTAAATTCAGTTTCTAAGGTGAAAAAAAATGCTTAAAGGAAAATAAGAGGATGACAATACTTTGAAAATGATTAAACAAGAGGTGTGCACTCTGTTTAGAGAGATTAAATCTACTTAAGCGCCAGGCCCTATTAAGTTGTTGCCAAAGGTTGTGTGTGCCTTTTCACTGGATGGTATTTTCTTAGAAGTTTTTAATTGGCCTTTTACTGATACTTGAATGAATACTGAACTACTCTAGTACTCTGGAAGAAAATGCTTTATTATGTATGAATGAATCAAGGCCTGTTGCCCTGATGTCTGTTGTTATTTCCATCTGATGTTCGTTTCCTTGTAGGATGGCTGAGAACACAGAAGATAGAAAATACAGTAATATTTAGGTTTTTATAGTTTTATAGTAGAATTGAATGATTTAAGCCCTGTAATCATTGTATCTCGTGTGTGCTAAAATCAGCTAGAATCTATGTATATGTACACACATCACTAGCCTTTACTCAAAAAATACTAGATTTTCCTAAAAAAAAAATATATATATATATATATATATATAAGCTGATCATTGAATGATATAAGGGATATATTATCACAATGAATTCAATTAAGTGGTGTTCAAGAGTAAAAAAAAATTACCACAGATATTGCATATAAATTCTGCTGATGATGTTCTCTTTGTCTACTACATTGAGTGTGTGTAACAATGTTAGTAAAACTAATAAAAAGTGCTAAAAAGTGCTGGATTAAAAAGATGTCAGACTTTTTCCACAAAAGCAGTATCAGATCTCCATAAAAGGAAAGTGGGAGTTAAGAGAGCCAGTCAGCTGCTGCTCTGTTTACCAGTATTCAATCAGCTGCAGGTGTGTCTAATTAAAGACAGTGAGTTTCTGGTGTGTTTATGGTGTATTTTCCCAAATTGCAACAATAAAATAAAGCGACTAATTTATACATTTAATTCTAACTAACTTAACTGTTGGAAAGAAACTCTCTGATATTTATCTTTCATATGCATTACAATTTTTCCACAAGGACAACACCTAGGGTGACTGAGTAGCACAGACTGTACATGAATCAATCTTAAATACTGAACAAGACACTACACTCAAAAAACACCACCCAGTTATCTTATGAAAGGGGAAACACACAGAAACAAAACATTCATTACACCTAACAGGAGCATTATGATTTGCTGGTTGCATTTAAAATCAGTGATCCCCTAAATTCATACAGTCACTTAAATTAAAAGTCAGAACACATAAAAACTTACCCCAAAGTTACATTTGAGTGCCACATGGCACAGGTATACAAAGAAAGAACAAAATAAAGCACAAACACATGCACTCATACATAAAGAGGCAAATAATCAACTACTGCCTCTGTTAGATGTTAAGTGGCTCAATCACTGTGTGGAAAAATTGCCTGCTTGATAAAGCCCAATACAACAGAGGTTGAAACCACTTCTGGTCTGACTACAAGGCTACACCTCACTAACAGTCCTCTGCTGCCACACTGTGGTAAAACAACTGCAATGCAGTCAGTGGAGACAACAGAGGAAGGGCCATTACCTGGGAATCCCTGAATTTTTAAATCCATTTAATTTATTATACACTTCAAACAGCATGTCTAAAAACAACTGTAAATGTCATATCCTAAACTGCACCATACATTGGACATTAGTCAGTTACTTGGCACCCCCATTTTTGTGCACAAGCCCAGAAATGATTAGGTTACTGTTCTTCAACCCTTTTGGTCACAGCCATAATCCTGGTATACTTTGAAAAGTAACTTTTTAAATCATACAAGCAAAAATGCAGAATAGGTGTTAGAGATACTGAATCAGTTAGTTAAAGAGGCACTAACATGCCAAGAGAGGTCTGACAATGCACAATCACTTCTTGTTGGTTACTAGTGCTTCACTTAAAGATGAATTACCACATATGTCCTGTATAGATCTATAGATATAATGAGCAGCAGTGCTGTCCACATTACAGTAAAAGTCACTGTAACTAACCATAACAATAAAATACATGATAACATAAATAGAGTAAACTAACTGCATGGCTCAATTCACCTGTTCCATGCAATATAGTCTACTTTAACTTTTTAAATCAAGTGCATGATGGGATAGTCTTCAGCTTTTCCCATAATGCACTGGGTGAAAAGCAGGGAAACAGAAGACAACCAACCTGTGGTAGGTCTCACATATTCACACACAACACGAGTTAATTACAATCAAATTATCCAAATCACTGAAGTATATAAACCCAAAAATGAACATGAGAGTAGAAAATAAGTCCTCCATTTATTACTGACCAGTTCAACATCCATCTACAATTTATTTACAATATCTCATTGCAAGAGGTGAAAATGTGGACTGTGGAAAGAATGTAGACAGACTGCTAACAGGCTCAATCACCCAGATCAGATAGCATAAGGCAAATACAGCCAAGGATACTGTTGTTTTTTTACTGCATCTTTTTTTCCCCCCATTTACAGCTTATTTAATTCTGGACTGATGACATTTTATATGATTATGTGTGACATCTTGGTAAATGAATAAAAGATTAACTATGAAGAATTAAATCAAGAGCCAACGAATGAACACTTTTACACAATGAATGCCTTGAGACTGTCTGAGGACAGCGTGCAGTGTAAGCTCAGACTGAAACAGTACACTGTATCTACACAAAAGCAACAGTGCCACAGTATGAAACCGATACAGTTTCTCAAGGTCTGAATACGACAGGAAGACCACGAAGAGTCAAGAGAAATGCCACCAACAGATGGGCAAAAACAGGTCAAATATTATTTGCCCCTGCATTTACCTCACCTTTCAACACTGCTGAATTACAACTACTCAACACAGAATTTTATTTATTCTTAAATAGCGTCAGGTGATATATTCTCTGATAAAAACAATGCATATAAAGTACTAGCAATGTGGAAAGAGACAGAGGTATCAACCGCTATATGTTTTATTATATATTTTAACTCTTTTACTGTAAACTATATCTTAACAGAAAGATGCTGTAAAAATATTATATCAAAATGGTCACAAGACCACCGTGCATTGCTTTAAGTACATAAATGATATGCATTAAAATATTACCAGCCCCCCATGTTCTATTTTTGTGTTCTACAATTATACGGTGACAATCTGAAAAGATGGATCATTCTAATCTTAAGGTATCTCATAAAAGAAGACTGTGTTATCATGTGATTCCAAATATAGGAAAAATTATAAAACAAATAGAATATTATATTAACAGCCAGCAGCCTAATGCAAGCTGTGGCCTACTATCTAAAATGCTCTTTGATCTCTCAAAACAGGGAATGTACCAGACACTGTGGATTGCAGTGGAAAGAAAATTTGTGACCTTAAGGAGTGCACAGTGTTGATGGTACATCCATATGCTGGATTATCATTCAAAATAACCATTGATCTGACGACTGAAATCCACTGAAAAACAGAGGATGCTGCCTCTACAATATTAAGTATTCTAGACAGTGATGCTGGCTCACAGGCGACTGGAAGTGTAACACAAACTACTGTATCTGGCCTCTACCCTTCTTCATACCTGTACAGCTTTGGTGCTCCACTGAATCCTCATTAGAAAATAAAGCACAAATAAGCAATGGCTAGAATCTGAAATAATAATAATAAAAAAAAACAGCTCTTAGGGTCTAATGCTTTGTTCTCCTTTCTGACTAATGACATCTATAACTTCTGTCCCCAACTTATCCTTTTCTGTCATTCTAGCATTTTTTTTTCCTTTCTTTCTTTTTTTCGACACCATTATTTAAACAGCTTTACAATGTGTCTCACTGCCCTCTTCCGTTCATTCTTCCCATTTACCAGTACGGGGAGATGGGACAAACAACAAAGTGTGCCACAGAAAGTAGTTAACCGGTAGTGTGACTCACACTGCTAAAATGCAAGGAGGCAAACTCAAGGACAAGTTATGGTATGAAAGAAATGTCAAATGGTGAGCCCTCAAAGCTGTAAAGTGAGCATTTAGGATGAATTGGGTTTTGGCACATTAATGTCATATTGCTAGTTTGTCTCCTTTCCTGACTCTGGCAAATACTAGAGATAAAAATGTTCTACATCAGCATTCTGCTTCATGATTTTATGTGTGGGCCCTCATTTAAAGGTGATAACCTACTCCTAAAGCCCTGACAGTGGACAGAACATTGAAGGTGTGTATTTTGAAAATGCCTGGTACATTTTGTGTGAGACACCTTCACAAACACGTGGTGAAAATAAAACTCAAAAAACCCGCACTTAGCTAAGACAGCCCTATCCTAGAGTTCACCCTGATAAATACATATTGCTGGTTTTGGTATGTGGGGACTCAAAACAGCTTTCATAAAGACAGCATAGACTTGAAGCCCACTTGAAATTTGAAGAACACTTTATTATAATTAATTAGTTATATAGTACCTGTTTTATGTAACATAAAAGTACTGTTTAAAAAATCCTATCAGTATGACCCATCAAAGAAGGACAGAACAGAATTACTAATATAATTATTCTATGCAATAAATACTTTCAAAATGACATTTATCTCATATGTAAAGCTGGACCCATTAGGCAAAGCTTCACTTGAACAAGTCTTTCAAAAGGTTCCAACTGTCACACAGGAATGTGACCTTTGGCTTTAATTAAGAAAATAAACAGGACAGTGAAGTTGTCCTCTTTTTTCCAGATATAGACATTCTTTTCTACTTCAAACCAACCAATTAATAAATAATTTACTTTCACAAGAAAATATGGGATACTCAAATATGTCACTAAAAATAAGCTCCCTCTGCATCCCTGGTAACAAATAATAATACTACAAATGTGAAGAAATCTGGCAGACCCCTCACTATTTCAAACTTGTGTCAACTCAGAAGAACAAAGTTCATCTTAAGTCCCTGTATGGTGGCAGCTGAGGTCAATCTAACAGTACTAATTTGCAAGCAGACATCAATATGTACATTTGCTGACAGTGTCCTATGCTTTCTATCTGTCCAGGGCTTGGTCATCTCTTGGCAATTTGTTGTTTTAATCAGGGAGCAACAACCACACTGACTCTCTCTGTTACAATCACAGCACTGTGAAACTTTACTATGCAGCCTATTCCCCACCTCAACCCAGAGTGCTAAAATCTCTTTCAAACCTGCTGCAAAATAAACACTGAATTAAATTATAGTTGTGAAGCTAAAAAGGAATGTAGATGTTGTATGCCAAATGAACTCAATGACCCTCCCTCTCTCTCTTCCTGTTGTACTGTCTCTAAATCTCTCCATTTCTGCCTCCTCCCAAACACACACACAAACATAAGCACAAGTGTAAGGTTCCACAATAACCAAAACTGTTCCCACACTTCAGTGTACAGCACAACTGAATCATGCATTGCCATATGCATGCATCAGTCGCTGTTCTGTGAAAGAATTAAAGTTATGGGCTACTGAGAATAATGTGTATGTTGACTGGCTTAAAACAGCTGTGATTTCTTACAGATCAAAGTTCTGTTCTGTTTTGATGCAAATGCCAAGTGATAATGTAACACACAAACACACACACACAACTATCAACCTTACCCTAATTGGCTGACTGTGAGGCAAATACATGCATATTGCCATCTCCAGCTCTCCAAACAGGTAAAAGCCCTGATGTACTACATGTGATTATTCCTTAGTAAGACAGGCATAAAATTATACTGTTTCTGGGTGAATATCAGATCTTGGTGAGCTTTACATTTCTGGAGTTCATCATTAAAACTTCAGAGACAGAAAGTTTTTACAAATTAAATTTTAACAGCCAAGACTGCTTTTGATAGAGATACTATGAGCAATTATTTCCCCCTAAACTAACTTTAAAGATTAAAAAAGACAAACACCATTTATCACAATGTATATATTCAAAATGTGTCTGTACTCAATGAAAATATATGATAATGAAACTTCATAAAATATATACAGAGTATTGATAAGTAAACTGTCATGTTTGTAATGGTTACATAATTACATTAAATAAAAATATTCTAGAGGTTTTGTGGATTACTATAAGAATATTTCTGAAAATCTTAGCATAAGATTTGACATCAGATCTCAATTTGAATAGACATATTAAGGTCTGTGAGTTTGGAGAACACTTTCCCACAAACCTTTTTCTCTTATGTGACCCAATCGGAAAATGGAAAAGGGGCTGCACTTCAACATTAGCATTATGTATAGTATATCAACACAATGTAAGATATACATTAATTCCAGCATATTTCTGCGATACAAAAAAAATCCCTCAGAGACTGCTGTGAAACAACACTACAGTTTCACCACCTGCAGTCACTGGTCTCAACATGAAACATGACTCAGCGGTCTGGCTACAACACATTTAAACAGAACATTTTCTCACACACATACTATATTCATCCATGTAAACTCAGTTGCATAATTGCTTAATGTACAAAACTGGATATAAAGTTTCTCTGAATGGTCCCAACTGGTTCCTAAAAAAGTAATTAGTCTTTAGATGTGGAGGGAGAGTAACAACAAAGAATGGAAAATGGGTGTTTGTTGTGGTGTTGCATTCATCCAGATTCCCTTACTTCCTTCCCTCCTTCTACCTCAGTAGCTTCCTCTTCTGTCATACCTGCTCCTGACCTAATGGGTAGAATGAAAGACTCTGTGTGTATCAGCTCAAACAAAACAATTCAGGGCTCCTTGAGCATGAAAGCATAAGATTTTTGTAAAGCTTCCAACAAAGATTTACTCCTTACTCTAAGTGTAAACATGGCTCATAGGAACCTGGACTGGTAAAGAGTAAAAATCAGCTTGTGAGTCTCTATTTAAAATAACTTAAATCAAAGCCTCTTGAGGGCCATACAATAATAGGCTGAGTAACATAGTACAAGTCAGACTGTTAATACCCAGAAAATGAAAGTTGCAGGAATATGGTTTAGATTGTAAGAAAGTAATTTTTAAGAGTGGCTGTGCCAGAGCAGTAAGGAATCATCCAAGGTGAGGTTTAAAAGGTCCCAAATATCAACAGAAACACATGCACAACAGCAAGAACAAGGTTGCCTAGGCTGACTGTGTTTGTTTAGACAAAACAAATGCTTGTGACTAGACTAAAAAATGGATAGTGGTGGCATAAAGGTTTGAATACTGAGCTTGAATAGGAACTTGGGTCTGAGTCCTCAAGCAGTCTGGGAAACTCTTGCAAAAAAGATGAGGAAACACTAAGACTGACTAGGAGAGAAACCTTTGAGCAAGACATAAATGTTGCATTAATCTTCCTATAATTTAATATTCAGAAGACACAACGCTGACTTCACACAATTTAATACTAATCCTAAATCTATACAACATCTCATGTTGATGTGCATTTGAACATAGTAACATTAATGGATGTTAAACTAGTTGCATTAGAATACAACTAAGTACAGTTGTTGGAGCCAAATGAAACTGGTGCATTTAGATCTTGACTTTCACTGTCACTCAGGCCCTTTACCAGCTGTGTCAATAAGATGCTCCAGCCTCCTGCTGCTAAAGGCTGTCGTGTTAGGATATAGAATATGTTGGAGAACCACAACATATAATTCTTCTTTAGTTCTCTAGTTGAAACCAGAAAATTATTTAACTTCTTAACTTTTTGGTGGTATATCATAGACCATCAAAGTCATGCACATTTTCAGCTTTTTCAGTTGAGAATTGTGATTTATACACAGATTCTATTCTCAAGAAAAATCATTATATTTTATGTTTGCTTGTAACAGGAGCAACAATACAGGAACAAAATTGAAAATAAATGAAGAGTGAACTGTGGAGAAAAGGGGTGAGAGAGCAATGGTTTGTAAAAACTGGCTATGTTCTGCTAAGCCTTAGTCTCACTATAAGAAGGAAAGCCTAGACACTAACTACTTAAAAAGTTTCTGTTTACATAAAATACGTAATTTGGATTCACCAACCTGCCTAAGAAATATTCTGATTTGTTTTCTTTACAAGAGGTTTACCACCATGATGGGTCTATCAAACACCTAAATATACATTACAGTAGTAATGTGCTGATGTGAGTGAGGGGATACTAAAAGCATCAAAGCTTCTCAAATGACACTGCTGCTCTTCACTAGACCCTCCTTGACCTCATTAAACCTTGAGGAAGGAAGAGGACTCCAGATGCTGTTGATGCAAACCATTTATGCAGTGGTTTATGATTCTGCCCCCACAGTTGGCTCAATCTATCATGAACCATAACCAACATATCATGAATCAGTGCTTTGAGGCACAGTGAAAAAGGATCACCCCATCTGATGTGTTAAATGAGACAGTGGGGAGGGACATAACACAGGGAGGCTCAAGGGTAAACCAAATGGATATCAGTTGGGGAGGAAAGGAATGTTGAATTCAACTTAGTCCAAATTTGAATTTTTGCTTAGAAGCCCAGCCTGATTTAACTACTCAATATACACTGCCTGAACTCTACTTAAACACGACTTCAGCAAAGGTGCAACACAAGTATATATAAATAATCTTTGTGCTATCCTCTTCAGAGGGTAATTTGCAGAATCAGAGTGCCTGGGACACTGCTAGTTTATTCTCACCACTGGAACCACTATCTTTGTTTACTACTTGCCTCCCTGTCTGACACATTCTGCTCTAACACCTACACTGCCCATCACAGCTATTTTTCAGATCATGCCCTAGCAGTACAAAAAGTAGAAGGTCCAGTGTTTCCCAGGAAACATAAATAATTCTATTTTTTCTCTCTTCATTTCATTGGAACCCTAACAGCTGGTCAAGGCCCCAATTAGCAGACAGCCCTGAAGGACGAAAAAATGCTGAGAGTTTGCACCACTGCATACTGAAAAACACAAGAGCAGTATTTTCAATCTGGTGTATTTTCAAAACACCTATTGTCTAGTTTGGGGCGTGGTATGTTCCCATAAGTTAGTAAAAGTTGATAACAACGGTTTGTGGTAAAACACACATTATGTAGTGAATTTTTTTTTTTTTTTATAACGGAATATAAGTTTTATCTTCTCTAAACTAATGCAAATGTGTGATATCCCAAACTAGATACAGAGATGCAGTAAGACAGCATGCATGCATTATTTGCAGATTAATTGCAGACATAAGAGGAACAATCTGCTATGGCACATACTGAGAGACATCATACCACTTTTGATGCAAAATGAGTTCAAAATGTTCTCTCGGCACTCTTCAGCAACTCTTCATTTAATTTATACCAAAAAACATGCAAGTGATTTTGAACACTTCAGGAAATAGGGTTTAGAAGACTTCCTCAAAGCATGACATTACAAAAATGTCATACCATTTAAACCTTGCTTGGGGAAATATAATTCCCTCTGACCATCCCAAGACTCCCTGCATCCTACCAGAAATATCCTAAACCTGGTGGCAGTGCAGTATATTTTCAAACTAATTTCAACTGATTAATGATCAGTATAACTATCTAAGGTGTACCACATAACTCAGAGGGGCTATAATGACCTAACATGACTACTACGCCTGAACTTAGTCCTGAAATTGTATTGAATTGAATAGATGATTTACAAGACAATATGTTCATGAAAAAGAGAGCACTAAAACCTCTTCATAATTGTCATGGCACAATGCTGGATGTTTCACAGTTGCCTTGCACAGTTTCTATTACCTTGGCATTGTTGGGAGAAGTAATAACATCAGGGTGAATGAGTGAATGACACGTGTCCATCAAAAACAAATGGCCACTACAGTCATTTTAAGAGGCCTCAGACAAAAAGCAGACTAATGCCTTTTTCCAGCATATTTCTGATCAAATCTCTGCTAAAGGATAAAGTACAAGTTCTGCTCATGACTTGTGAAAATAACTGTCCTCTGTTTGATCATTACATAGCTCCCACTGGGCCTCCCTGAGCTCTGCGGTGGGATAGCTGTTCTGCATGTACCACTGTTTGAAGCAGAGTAAAGGTTGCTTTAAGGATGAACAAACTGTCCCGTCAAATGATACAGACACAACAAATACACGTGCACAGGTTCAAAGGGGAAAGAGCAGAGACCAAATTTCTGCAACACAGAGTCTCTGTGAGAAAAATCAGGTCATCATACGCACACAGTGACAAGGTCCTTTGATGTGTAGCTTACAAAAAACAAGCATGTTATGCAATCTAAAAGTTTCAGCACATAAACAGAAATATACTCTGTCTTTACATAGGCAAAAGGGGAAATATGGCCCCTAATCCAGTGCCTCCCGCTCTTGTAAATACATCCATCTGGTAAAGAAGCCCCATAGTTAATTTTTTATTTTACCTCAAAATCCATTCTGTAGGTATGAAATCACATTGTACAATCTGTGACAAAAACAGTCATTCATGATAATGCAAAACTGTTGAAAAAGCTCCTAACTTGACAAATAACTCCTGCAACAACGTCAGAGCCCTTTGACCCCACTTTGGTAAGAGCTGCTCTGATGAGGTTAAGTTTTCTTGTGCACATTTAAACCAAAAGGACTTAGCCATAACAGAAGACTGTGTAGCCAGCAAAGTAAACAAGCTGCTATTTACTTTTCAACGAAGTTTCCAATGCACAGAGTTTATTTCTGCTAGATTCAGTTGCAAATATCTCTCTGTAGCAAACGAGCAGCTGCGACACTTGGACTCACTACATCTGTTAACACGTTGATACTAAGACACATGCAAGTAACGTGACACATGTAGCCATTCAGACACTCAAGAGGAAAATGAGAATGGTTTGTCTTCCGGTCAAATGCACTCAATGACAGCCACACTCAGATAGGACTCAGTCATACTCTCACCTCACACACGTTACCCATCAGTACTCACATGCTGGTGCTGTTTCGGTATCAGTAAATGATGTTAATCCGCTGTCAAGTAACCGGACACCGAGTGTAAACAGTCGACTCTCAGAGTGTGTTTATGTGTGTGCCTTTGCTTCTTTGCTTGCTAACCTCACACACACACACACAATAATGGACAAGCTGCTGCTGTTCGGAAGAGGAAACGGGAGATAGAGGGGTTTATATATACACACACACTCGCGCGCGCGCACACACACACGCACACACAGGTAGGCTACACACAAACACACGGAGTGACTTCGGGACGGCCGAGCGGGCACTGAAAGCGTCGACACACAGGCTGTCACACACACTCTCTTACTCAGTCCCTAGTATGTATTAAACGTGCTACGACTCTGAAGCTAGTTGCTAACTGTCTACTGTAGCTAACGTGGCTAGCAGCTGGCACCGTCCGTCTCCTTCTGGCGGATATACGAGTCCGCTACTGCGCCTGCCTCCTACTCCCTGTTAATCTCTCTCTCTCCCTCCCCTCTCTCTATCTTCCTCTCCTTCTCTCTCTCTCCATAAGCTTTCATCCCTCTATTTGACATGACGCAATCGGGCACACCCCCCTCTCAGCTCTCATCCAATCACAGAAGACTGCATCACAGAATTCGGCGAGCGGCACCATTTAAAGAGCTCGAGACGAAACGTCGGTCACATAATATTAATGACTATTTATTATTTATATTATATTTTACATCATGACAGTGGAGACAGCCATTTAGCATGACATAATGTCATGAAGAGGATGATTAAAGTCATTAAGGCCAATGTTCGTTACTGGAGCAAAACTCTACAGGCCTATTCATTGTTTCTTTTGGTCAAACTTATTAGAAAATAGACGGTTTGACTTTTGACAGCACGAAAAGTACAGTAGACTAATAAAATGGACTCCGCTCTTCTGAAGTGTCCCACTGACAATGCGACAAGCTGCCAAATGGAATTCAGCCACCATAATATTTACACCTGTGCTTTTCTTGTGTGGCATGTCGAAATTACTTCCGACAAAACAGGAGTTGCACGGGTGAAATTAATAAGTCTGCTGTTATCAAAATTTTTACATTTACAATGGCTGAAAAAAAAACACACATACACCCAAAACCCACTGTATGCTATCTTCCCAGCACCTCACCGCTGGCAGACAGTGGAACATTTAGCTTTTAAAGCGACAGACATTTTTCCCAAGAGCAACTGGACACCAAAAACAGAGCCAAAATGAGAGTGAATTTTGGACTTACATTCCTTAAGTGACCAGAAACCCGACTCCAAATGGATGCTAATGTGGTTCCGTATTTGCAGGATATGTAAATTGACTAGGTAACTATTTGCAAACAAACTTGCAGTTTGAAAAGAAAAGATGTCGACGGTGTGTCAACGACTTCAAGTAGCCCCCAAGTGGCGGAATAAAGGTTTGATTAAACTGCGTCATCGTTCATGTAATTAGTTACACCTGTGCTTTTTCTGCCTCACTGTTGCCATATCAAAATGTCTGCTGTAATTTGATAATATTTATGATAAGAATGGTATCTTGTGCAGTTCAATACACGAAGAATTAATATAAATAATAAATGTAACAGAAAACAGCTAATATAAACAGAGTTTATGTCAGAGAGTGTCAGTCTTATTCTTAAGGAAAAACTAAATTTGTTCATCATTATCAGAATAAATGGTATGAATTTTAATTCATGGTAGATAAACTCTTATTCAAGTGAAACTTAGAGTGAAGAAAAGAAAGGGAGGGGAAAAAAGTGAATACTGGGAGTAAAAGTGGTGGACAGAATGAAAGAAAAAAACCTTTTGTGCAGGAAACAGCTGAAAAAAGCAGGATTTGATTACAGGCTCTTAAAATGGTTCTTTGTGGCCCTGCTTTGTAAAGTGGACAATAGACTACTCTGCTTTTATCTCAAGAACCACATAATACACCCATACAAAAGTGTGAGGAGACTTCATTATGATGATGATCCTAACCTATAGATGCCCAGCACTCAATTCTACTCTAATTAAAGTAGGAAACAGCCTAAAACCTTATTAATACTGTGATATTTCAATGATAATCAACGGTAAAGTCAGGAGGAAATGTGTCCAATAGTCTTTTTAAGCTGGAAATCTGAACATCAAGGCTTCAGTTTCTGAAGATTGTCTTTTTACAAAGCCAAATGTCTTTAATTTGCAGGATTTTGGTCACCCATCTACGTCAAGTGATGTAAGGAGCGAAGTTCAGTAGCACACAGACACAGGTGTAATCACACACAGGCTCTCAACACACGCACACACATGTTTTTCAACTCTTGTTTGTGGTCTTATCAGTTCCAGATAACAGAGTCTGTGTCAATGACATTCCTCTGAGGACGCATTCAGACTCAACCAGAGTTAAGGCAGGGACAAAAAATAATGTGCCAATCAATTAGGTGCTCAAATGAGGTTGTCAGACACAATATAAAAACACACAAATAATCTTAGTTGTTTTAGTATTAGTATTCCTGATCAGCTGTGACTTGTTTTTTACATTACCTCACCTCTGTTTCTTACACTCATCTGCTCCCTCAGGTAGTCTCTTAAAGGTTGTGATTAACACCATACTCTTAGTTTCTCACACATCTCCTTTAGAAGGAGAACCGGTCCCCTCAGACATGCCAAGTGGGCCAACCACAGCGTGCCAAAGTGTTACATCATCAGCAATGGTGTAGCTAGGCCTCATTAGAAATGCAAAAGGTCATAGGGTCAACTGAGCCATCTTAATGTTCTACAAAAACACTTTTCTGCCGCGTCCACATTTTAGCATTTGTAGCTTCTTTGTAGCAATATCCACATTTGAGGTATTGTCTGTTTTCATGGCTACAGCTTTGTGTACTATGAGAATCAGCTTTATTAGTGAAGTGTGTGAATACATAGGAGAAATTTGACTCTTACACACTAATATAGTAGACATACACTACATATATTGTATAATGTAAAGTGTAACTTGACTGGTTGATGAAGGCATAGATCAGTGAGGTGGTGATTCTAGTTCTGTTTGCTGTGATTAAAACAAGCCACCATCTTAATGTAAGATGCAATGATAAAATGTTTATCACTGGCTGACCTGGTATGTAAATAACTAGGTCAGCTGAGAGGCAACTGCCTACACTGACTACCCTTTACTTTCAAAGAATGCAGCAACTAATAAGCCTTGTAAAGCTTTTGCAGACTTTTCTCCACCACACTATTTAAAGCAGCGGTAGCAGAGGGGCAGTGAATTAAACTTTAAAGCTTCCAGTTTTTCCATAATAATGTCATGTCTGTGCCAACTATTACATAAGCGAGCCCAACCTCCAACTGTGTCAATGACAGCAATCTGCCTCCTAGTGCATTATCTTACAAGTGATAGAAAGATTTATAGTTTGCACAACTTAAAGCTTACTTCTTCTGGAGATGAGGACGGGCGGGGATAGTTTTGTTTTAACTAGTTCTATCCTATAAAACTGAAAATGAAAATGGAGTGAATCACTGTGTCAGGTGTCAGAGCCATTTAAGCTCAGCAAATCTTTTTCAAGTGTCCCTAAGTGGCGGCTCTAACTCTGAACTGTTTTTACATAATATTACCTCTCAGTGAGGTAAAGACATGACAGTGTTGCCAGGCTCTTATGTGTCCTACATGCTGTCTGTTTTCATTTAAGTCTGAGTTAATGAGATAATGTATTGGGGAAGAATGTTCAGTAGCTGTGATAAAACCTATAAAAGACTGGTGGGTTTCCAAACACAGGGTTAATCATACACTTGCTTCAGTGTATGTTATTATGTTTAAAAATGGTAATTTGAATATTTCAAACATGTCAGGTGGTGTCATGTAAGGCATATGTCCTTACATTTTAAACAAACTGCTGTAGTATTAAACTGAAAAAGATATATATCATGTTATGTGTTGTATGACACTAAAGTTTTATTTAGCTATTGTTTGATTAGTAAGGCATTCCTCTGCATCACGCCATTGTGACTGAAAAAGCTGTTTGTTCACTGATACCACTCTGGCAGAAAAGCAGCAAACGAGCAAAAATGGGGATGGGCTGCGGTGGGGGCATGAGCTCAGTCAGCTGGCAAAGAGCTGCTCACCATGAATAGGTGAATGGCCAGTGCTCAGTAACTTCTCTGTTTATTCTCTCCCCATTCCTCCCTCCTCTCTCCCCATTGGTCTGGTCTCCTTCTACCCCTTTATCTATGTGCTTGTACTCACTCTCTTTCTCTCTCCCTCTCTCTCTCTCTCTTGCTGAAAAAGGCCAACATTGAAGACTGTTGCTGGTTGCTGCAGTCTCTCACTGACTTCTCCCTGCTCAGTGCAAAATGAAAAACAACTATGAGAACAAAGACTCTTCACACTTTCAAAGCCAGTGTGGGATCTCAAGTTCACCAGTCCAAATTCATGTTCATTAAAGTCTTGGTTAGTTCCCATGCATAATATCTGTTGTTTAATAAGATAACATGCTCATAGATCTTTTCATAGTTCTGGGATATAGAAACTGTGGTACAGGAACAAGCAAAGAGGACAGATCTGACACTGGTAGAGAACATTAATTAACTAGAAACTCCTCACAGTATATATTACAGAGGTGGGAGGAGCAGTGTTAGAGAAGATCTGGAGAAAAACAGGCATCAGACAAAGAAAGGAGGTCAGATAAACTGTGCTAGACATGGTGGACTTTTGTCTGGGGGAGGGACAGTTCCAGGGGGAGGAACCATTTTAAAGGCCATTGTTTAACTTTATCAGGGACACACATATATACAGGGAAAAGCACATGATGCTCACATATGTGTGCATGCACACAGACACATGAACTCATACAGATGAGGACATGTATTTTTTTTTTAACAAGGATACTTACAAGGACGTATGCCCCATTATATATACCTAATCAAACAGAAACACATACCCATACAAACACTGTTATCACTGTTTTAGTGGTTGTAACGTTCATGAAGATATCAGACCAAGGAATACTCACCGCCTTAAGAATGCAGTTGAGCCACCAGATAGATAAGTGGCCTAATCAGTGGAGGAGAATTTTAAAGAGGACATAGCCTTCTGCAGTCACTTTGAAATTCAGCTTATATCTGCATAAGATAAATGAAGAGAGCATTTCATCATTTAGTCTTTGACAAAGTTATGAGGGCATGTTGGTGTCATCACAAATTATCCTTACATACATTTAAGTTTTTGTGTTTCATTTTAGATCGTCCTCAGTCTCAGTTTAGCTGACTTACTCCACACAGATGCTGTACCCACTGCTACACGCACAAATTCACAATGCCCCTTTTCCCGGCATCTCCCAGGACACAGCCACAAAACACACACACACACACACAATCACTGTGGTTAACCATCAACAGGACGATTCTGGGCACTCAGACGGCGAGGAGAGGAGAGGAGATGGTCCTCCAAGGTCAATATTAGCCCATTATGGTGTTATATCAAAACCTTTCAACAACCTGTGTGTACATATGTCTGTCTTGTGGATGTGTGTGAGCGTGTGCTCTGGTATATCCATCTTTGTGAGGACCTGTTAGAGTTTCAGACCTTTGAAGACCTTTTTGGAAATACAGGACAACTTAACTGGTCCTTCTTCTTCAGCATTGTGGTTGATTCTCTTATTTGCTCTCTAGCCGGAAGCTGACAGACCGCTCTCACTGTCCGTTAAATAAGACACAGCCTGAAGGCAGTTAGCTTTACTTCACCAGTTAGCCTGGATCTGTTCAAAGGTAAACGATTGCCTCTAAAGACCACTAATGAACCTGTTATATCTTATTTGTTTGATCTGTGGACATGCAAAAAGTGGGGGTTTACTGAACCCAAAAACTATCAAAGGGTTACAAATTTTATTTAAATGTCAAATGAGTAAGAAACATTTAACTATGTTACAAACTGAAATACACAATTTACAAAAAAAATGATGTTCTCTTAAAATGAGTTTGAAAAAAGTACAGAACTTTGAATTAAGAATGAGTTTGAATTTCAGTTTGAAATTTCAGACCGCAGTGGTAGTAATGCTTTTGAGAGAGTGAAACACTACTGCCAGTTGATCTGCTCTTTTACTGCAGCTGTCCCAGCTCCTGTATCCTCTTTCCCCTCTGTGCTGCAGTAGAAGGCAGCAGGGTTGAGGTTTTGTCCAAATGAACCCCATGACTGGTGGAAAGGTAAGATGGTGGTGGACTCTCTTTGATTTGAGTCACTGGCATCAATATCGGTGACTACATGAGAGTTTGAAGCAGCGATGTTGCTATATGTTACTGCAGTGCTGGGATCTAGGACACTGACATTGTTGGGATTGATGGCGTTGCTATTGGTTACCGAGTTGAGGATATTGTCTGCATTGGTGTTGTTGCTTGATGTTCCAGCAAGGCCAGCGGAGGCAAAGGTCAGAACTGGAGCCTGAGGTGGGAGCAGATTACTGCCTGAGGTGGGCATGAGGTTGGCAGCACGATTGAGGGCCAGACGCTGGGTGAGGAGCTGGTGCTGCAGCCGCCTGTCGGTCCAGTCCTCCTGAGGCTGGCGGTGGATCTTCATGTGAGCGTTGCGGGACTTGATTTTATAGAACATTCTGGAGAGAGAGAGAGGAGAGAAAAAGACAGATATGAAAAGAGGACTTGTAAACCAAAACCATCTGTTGGTTTACCCAGAAGCCAAATACAGAGGAAGTTGTGTTCTGGAGCTTTCTCTAATATGACTGGTCCAACTCACTTGCCACACAGCTTGCAGGGGAAGAAGCTGGCCAATGAGGGAACAGGAACCACCTCCTCCAGTCCAAACTGCCTGTCCACTGGCTGACAGATAGGCGTCTCCTGTAAAAACAGGACCAATAGTGAGCCACCATTCTGCGACTGACTTGTTAAGCTGCATTCCACACTGGGTAACCACATAATACATTTAACCCATTACACAACAAAACACAAACAATCCAAGTACTTTTTCCTGTGTCAAGTACACCATTCTATTCTATTAGCTTAGAATCTGTTCTGTTATCTATTAGGCCTGTCTGGCAAGGATTAGAATGCGTGATGCAGTGGAGCCCACAGAGAATCAGGGGAACAGAAAAATCACCACAGGATAACAACAACAGGAAAAGACAGAAAGAGGAAACATTAGAGATAATGGCGGGTAGTCCTGGATCAGTTTGGCAAGAACCAGAAAGATGAAAACTCTTTATTCTTTCTTACACTTTTCTGCAGCTCCAGCTCTCCATCTCTGTTCTCCTCCTCCTTCTGTTTCTTCTGCTTGTCCAGGAGCTTCTTGCTCAGGTAGTAAAACTCAATACACTGGCTCGCTGTCTTAGTTCTCACCTGCAACACACACACACACACACACACACACACACACACACACACACACACAAGCACACACATATTGAGTAGGTAGCACTCAAAATTCAACCTGAAAGTACAACATTTTCCATGAGTGCTAGATTCCAAATATCATACTCATAATCAAGCTTACACCCCCAGTTGCACTAACTGACATTTACAGCCTTTTATTCGGTCAATGAGTTTTCAAATAATAATTTTGGGAATCAAGTTGCAACATGCAGTGGAAGTGGTGGTGTGCTGTTGGAAAGCTCACAGTTTATTTAATTAAGATAATCACTGGATCTGGAGAGTTCAGTTGCATAGCAGCCATTCAGATTAAACATTTTATTAATATAATAATATTTGCTGTTTTCAGGTGACTGCACAGGGTGCTAATGAGTTGAAAGAGAACTTCTTCACGTTTTGTAGCTATTGTAAACAATCAGAGGCTAATAAGCACTAGACATCAGTCTGTACTCTGGCTTCCTAGTATCATTGTAATTGGATTAAAACTGTACATTTTTCAGTGCACTCAGATGTGTCTGCCACTCTCCCACTGAAGTGCACAATGAGTCACCAAAAACTGAACATGTGCAGGCAGGGAAAAGAGCACTTTATATAGTGCACCTTAGGAAACTATGATTTCACCCTTGTGTAATGATCCTGCACAAAAATAAAACAATGAACAATGTGATGATGAGCATAGACAATAAACAACCACTGAGTGGTGTAGTGGACCAATTGAATGTGAATGCTTCACTTTCCATTTTCAATTCCATGTGTTGACTTGGTCATCAAAAATGAGCAATGGGTTTGTATATGTATATATATGTATACTTTTAGAGTTAGGACAAAGACAGCTTAGAAAATGAACACATTTAAAAGGTAACCATTAAAAGAATGCATATGTAACAACCAATACATGAATAAATGTACCATTTTCTGTATGAGTGAAAAGTCTTTCCCATAAGTCCCGAGAGTTGTACTCAAGAGACTCTTTTCAGTGTCTGTCCAAAAATCACTACCTACAGAGAGAGAGAGAGAAGGGGGAGGGGGGAGAAGGCATGACAAAAAATGAAAACAAATACCAGAAGGTCTTTCTGCAATTCATGACTTGCTGAGATGCCAAGTAATGCCACCACACTAATGTAATATGTGAATTCCTGCAGCAATTCGACAATAACTGCTGAAAGAAACTGGAGATTGAGACTGGATGGAGACTGAAGAGTCTGAGGACTTTGTCAGTGTGGATTGTAATAACTGCTGGCTTTAGCAATGCAAATTGCATGTAGTATTTACCTTTGCTTGTGTATAGAGTTGATAAAGTACATGAATACACGTGTGGATTAACTGAGTTACTAAATTACACGCCTGAGGACACACTCGCACACGCATTGTTTGACTTCATTCAGCAAGCTTCAGACAGGCAGGGAGGTGCTTTGTTATTTGCTGTTAATGCCTAGAGTGATTCAGGGGGTCAATAGCTGGAGGGGAGTCCTGGGACCTGCCGAGGAGGATTTTAGACATCTTCATGTTGTTGAGATGTTGTCAGAGGAACTGACATTTTTAGCAGTCTCTGTGTCTACAGGGATAATGCTACCTGTGTGGACATTACTACGCAGAACAATGACTACTCTGTACTTTACATGGTTCTTAGTGGATTTAGTTGCACCAAACAGACAAAAGAGAGAGTGAGAGAAAAAGGGGGGAATGGCATGTGATGAAAGTGGCAGGAGGTTTGGGCTTTTACAAAGGCTACTATTATACTACAGTGGGCATGGTTTCTCTTTTGCTGACTCACATTTTGAGATGCATACAACTGTTAAAAAGGAACAGAAACACTAAACTTCCTTCATTGTAACACGTTTTAATTCAAAAACTTCTCTTCCTATTTCCGTCCTCAGGTTAAGTTTCACTAAGTCAGAGGTGCTCAACTGGAAATTTCACTCTAAAAAAAAAAAAACTACATCAAATACTGACTTTGTTCATAACATAAATGTGACTGGATATGAGTCAGATTCAGCTGGGAAATAGGGTGAAAGAGAAGGATTTAACCAGGGATAAATACCCATACTCAAGCAACAAACAGTTATCTGAACATCAGGTGACCATTCAGGACTTTAGCAGGTACAGGTTAGCCAAGAGTAAGTGTGAGTTCAAAGGTCGAAGGTTACCAGAGTAGTGGTAGTCTCCTGTTGGTGAGGGCTGTGAAAACAGCAGCATCTCCAGAGTGGCCTGCACAGGAGGGAGGGATGGAGGAGGCAGAGAACAGACAGATGAGGCATGCAATAGTTATGAAGAGAATTAACTGGATATGAATAAGAAAGAAAGTAGGTGGGTGAGTAGAGATGCATGGAGGCAAGAAATGATGCATTGAAGAATGATGAGAAGGGGCGCATGGTATAAGAAGAAAAGAATAATAAAGACAGAAAGGCAGTATTAATATTCTTCATGGCTGTTTACCATTGTGTTCCCGTGGCAGTAGTGCAGACAGTGCAGAGCCAGCTCGGTGTTACTGCCCCCTCCTGGTAGGCAGCTTGAACTACACATGGACAACAGCTTCTCCACTGTGCATGCACACACACAGACAAACAGTTTTGAACAGTTCACTGAACTAAATGTTACTATTTTTACTAAAGGTTTCCAGGGTGTATCTTCCATTACAATCTGAAATTATTTAGATTAGATTATTCCTTTAAAAAAATTCCCACTTGTTCCTCATAATGTTGAAGGTCTAAGAATTCACCTACAATCACTCTGAGTTGGTCTTAGCAATATGTTTTGGGGTGGAGTACTGCATTTAGGCACAACATTTACCTTGGTTTTGTAAGTTAGCGCTCTCCTCCAGTTCCGCCCATGGTTTCCAGAGCAACTGTTCCCTGGGGGAATCCTCCTCTGGTGACCATACCCCTGATCCCTTGCCATCCACGAAGCATGGAGGAAGCTCTGCCTGGAACTCATAACCTACATTAACATACCTGAAAGAGGGAAAGAGAAAGGGAAAGAGTGAATGTGAAAGACAGCATAAGTTAAAAAGTACCAATACTCATGTATTAGTGTTTTTCTCAGTGTTGAAATGTCTGTAAATCTGTCTAATAATATCCTGCAGCCAATAGTAACCATGTATTAGCATAATAATACTGTATTTTTAGCCTCTTTTAATTGTTGTACTGCTGTCTTCACCATGACCCAGTTTCCTCTAGAGATCACAGAAGTTCAACAGTCAGGTGTCTTTTTTTTTAAATCTTTGGCGCTGTGTATTTTACTCACTGTAACACACCACATTCCTCCTCCTCTTCTCCGCAGGCTGTTTTGTCTTCTCTGTGAGATGAGAGGGAAGAGTACAGCCCCGTCCCCCTGCGGGCTGGATTGAGGAGGGGTCGGGGGGTGTAGTGGCCCCTCTTCTGACCGCTGATGGAGTGAAGGATACTGGGAAATGGAGTTCCAGTATAGACTGGAGAGGCTTGTTGCTGTAGGAATCCAAGGACAAAGCGTTTTATAGTGTTACTGTTCTCCTTGTTCGATTAATACAGGGTCAGAAACAAAAGCCAGAAAAAATGTAGAGCTTGTCTAACTGCTGAAGTGTGAAGACAGAGACCTAACATGTATTCTGAGTGAAACTCTTTCCACTATCCCAGAGATAAATTTTAAGATAAAAATAATTTCATGTCTGTGCAACAAGTACAGAGATACGTCCATGACGCATTTAGCCTAAACTCTAAATCTGTTGTATTTGTGCACTTTACGTATTCACCATGTCTAAAAATAAAATTCAGACTAAGACTGTGGTTTTAGAAGCAGTAACACAGTTAAAGAGTTAAGGCAATTTCTAGACAAACAACCATTTATACATCCGCCCACTCTGCCTTCTCCTGCTGTAGCAAGTTTTGCTCCTTGCCACCCAGTCTCCTGGGCTTTGTTGATGGAAGAGTGACGACAATGGCAACCTCACAGAGAGAATGTGACTTTTGAAACGCAGTGGTTGCTCATGAGGAAGAGCTCCAAAGGCACAATGTCTTCTAGCTACCATTTATTTTACTTTTCACTCTAACTCTACAATAACTCTTAAAGCCTGTACTTATACATTTCTGTAAATAATTACTAGATGGTTTTGACCTACATATCCAGCAGCCTGCCTCCAAAAACTAAGGATTCAAGCAGTCAATAGAATGATCCACCCTAACCAATAAAAGAAAGCTATAAAGACTAAGTGTCTACAGTCACACGAGCAGCATACTTTAAATGACCTCAAATTGTTTCTTCTGGTGAAAAAGTAATAAGTGCCAGACTGTACCTGTAACTGTGACTGGTTCACACTGGCTGGTCCATTCTTTGCTTTCTGGATGACCAAACTAGGAGCAATCTTTTCTGCTGCCTCATAATGCTGGCTGGAAAGGTGAGACGGAGTAGAGGGAAGATGGAGGGATGGATTATTCAAGGGACAGAGGTTTCTGGGTGGAGGGTGGAGGGATGAACGATGGGATGAGGAAGTGAAGAATGACGACTCAGGAGACTGAAGGATGTTGTGTGGGGCTGCGGATAATAGAGAGAAAAATATTAAAAAAGGAAACCATAAAACAAGTAAAGTAGAATACAGAGGAAAGTCATGGTATTGTCATGATATTATCATTAAACTGTAAAACAGCTTCATCATCATGTGTGTAGCAGACAGTCAGACGAAATGAGACCAAGAAAAAAACACTTAAAGTCAACATCACTGTTATCTGTGCAGACGGGAAAGCGTTACACTAACTTATTTAGAAATACTGATTTCACATTTCTTGTGAAAAGCCACAGCACACATACAGAAATTCTGACATATTGTATACTGATTGTCATATGTAAACATTTTATTTTTCACATGGTGTAAAATAGAACAATTACCAATTGTTTTATATGTGAAAATGTGAAAAGTGAAAATGTCATTTGCATGCGGGAAATGGGAAATTTCACAAGTTCACCTACGAAAACCCACATGTCCCGTAAATTTACATGTGGGTATTAACCTGTGGTTTTTGTTTTTCTGTTTTTTGTAAGGGGGGAAAATAAAATTCATTTTAATTATTTCATGTCCAAGTACTCTGGTCTATTTCAGTTCTTCTGGATAAGCTCTTATTGATTTTATTTCCCCTTCTTACTATCATACTTTCATTCAGAAAAATGCACAGTACCTGTGGCGTTGCCATAGTCAGCCCCATGGGAAGATCTTAGGTTGCCCTCACTGCTGTTGGGGTCGCCTGAGGACTGTGGAAAGCAGTGTGACAGCAGTGGAAACTTCCAGAGCATCCCAGATGGAACAGATGGGAGAGACTGACGGGAAGTGAAAAACTGGAGTGTACCAAGTGATTCTCCCCCCTGGGAAACTGAATGTCCAGTTCCCCCGAATGCACCGGGTGAGTCCATTTTGGAGGGCGAGTGAGAGGGAGGAGGCAAAGGTGTGGGAGGAGGACTAAGAACTGAGGACATGAGTTGAGATGATGTGGGAGGAGAGGGGAAAGATGGAAGAGAGGGGTGAGCTGGTGAAGAAGAGGAGGATGGAGGCAGGTAGGAGTCTGAATCAAAAGCACAGCTGTGCCTTGACTTGACCGGTCCAGGGCTTTCTCCTCTTCTTACTCCAAATTCCCAGATCTGTCCAGAGGAATCCCCACCGGGAATCACAGGGAATCTTCTCTTTCGCTGTGAGAGGAAAGCCTCAGAGAAGGAGTCCAGTTTCTGAGTGTACGTCCCACTGTTGATGGCGATAGGTGACCTCTGTGGTAGGCACCCTGAGACCAAAGTAAGAGTTTCCGCTGCTCCTCTCCACCTCCCCTCTCCATTCTGATTCGAGGGAGAGACACTGAGCCAGGGTCCCTCAACCTCTGCTGGTTGAAGCTGATCCTCACCTGAGCCACAACTGGACCCATAGTCTTCTTCTCTTCCTAAATAATTATCACTCACTCTTGAGTCTGTCCTACAATAATCTACACTGCTTTCACTAAAGCTTCCTGCAACACTTCTGTTGTGGGAAGTAGTTTGTTTAGTAAAGTGGCTAATGTTAGCCTCCCTATTGTAAACTGTTTGACTTTTAGCTTCACAGCTAACCTGTGCATAATTATTATAGTTTGCTCTGGGTTTACGCTGGAGTCCTTCCTCACTGCCACAGTTCATGGTGTAAAAAACATCATTTATACTACCATAAAAATCGTCTGCAGCACTTTCACAACTCTCTCCATCTTCCCAAACTTCCTCTTTTTTGCTACCACCACACCAGGTGTCAGGAAAATGGCTGCCTAACCTACTATCTCTGTCAAGAGGGCCTCCCAAGCTAATATCCCCATCCAAACCACTACCACTTGTATTTTGGAAGACCCTATTACCCCCATTGCTCCCTCTTCTCCCACCAGAAGGAGTGTTTGGAGTCGGGAAAGGCGTTGTAGATTCTTCGCCTCTGCTTCCGTACTGCTCCAGGGAGTCCAGGGTTGGCTGGTATCCCGCCTCCGGGCTCTGAAGGCTGGGCAAGGTGAGATGAAAGGATGGACGGTGGCGATGGTGGTGGACGTTGGGGAAGGATTGGGTAGATGAACGGTCATCCATGATCGACTGCTAATTTTAGCTAGAGTTCCTACAGGACACAGAGAGAGACACGCTATAAAATAATGTCACAACATTTGCAGTTTTTCTGTAGTACGTTCTCAGCAGTATACAGTACCAGTGTACTCTATGACCCATCAGATTCTGTGACTTCATTACAAATTTAACTATGTTGCTACTGCAAATGATTTCATCCACATCATGTAGCTCTTACTAAGCATGGTGTCTCCGTAGTATTTAGACACCCTCACAAAATGTAATAGTTGAGATTTCATTGTACCAAAAAATTTGACCCAGGAAATTCAGGAGAGCATTAACTACAAAGAGTCCACCAGATAATGACAGGCCAAGTCTTTGTGCTCTACAGACTGATATGCTATAATTCTTGGTGTCATAGCCATTACAGACTGCCAAACAATAAAGACTGAATCATAAAAGAGATTGAATCTCAAGGGACTTCCTGGTTAAATAATGGTTAAATTAAAATAAATAAATAAATAAAAGCTTTGACCCTCACTTTGTCTACTTTTAATACCTACTCTACCTAAATACTATATTTGTATCATTTTCGATAAATGGTGCTATCAAAATAAAGTAAGCAAGAAAGTATTGTAAAAAAAAATTACAATACTGCTGACATTCCAAACTGGGTCAGAGTTAGATGGGCCACAGAATTTGGTTTAACACCTGTATGTTAGGTCATACATAATCGCGCTACATTATGTTATTGTAAAGATGATGTTGTTTCAAGTAACAACATTAGGCAAGAGCTGTCAAATCTCTGAAATCTTCTGTCCATAAATGGCTTGTACAGAACCACAGAACTGTCTGTATTTTGTTAGTCAGCCATTACCTCAAAAGAATTCTACAAGCTGAAATAGTGGTGCCAATTTTTATTCCAAGTCTGGTTAGCAGTTTATAGTTTAGCATTTAAGCTAACACGGCCTACCTCAACAGATGCCATTTTTTGTTTGCCATTTCTCTCCCTCAAAAACAGATTAAAAGGAAAATGATCAGATGCGATTGAAAATGCCTGCGCACAGATTAGTCAGATGAAAAAATGTATGAACATTTGTGACGAAGTGACGCTATAGAAGAAACCAAGAAGCTAAAGAGAAGGTCACTTTGCCAACAAATGCAATGTAAATTAAACAAATCCTCTGCCAAGTGCGTGACAAAACCAACACTTTTCAGTTTTTACATAAAAAAAAAACAGTTTTTTGAAAATTCACAGTACATTTACATAGTGTTGCATTAAATCTATGAGCCTTCGTTGGTTTTTCTTTCTTTCTATCTTGAAACCACATTCTGCTCTAAATAGGACAATGACTGAGTCAGAAAGAGAAAGAACGAAGGAAGATGAGATGAAGACAGATACACTGTATACGTTTTGAGGTTTTCTTTTTACCAGTCCTTGGTGCTTAATTTCCTTTTCATGTATGTTCGTCCTCTGCTGTTCATGTTTTCGGGTTCTGGTTGTTCTTCTCTTCATCATTCTTTCTGACTTTTTTAGTTCTTTCGTTCTCCACTGTCTTGAGTGTAGCGTGTAGAGTCTTATAATTTCCCCCTTCAGATTTTCAACCTCTCACTTAGTCCTTCCTATCTCTCTCTCTCTCTCTCTCTGCTGTGTGTCCTTTGACAGCACACACACATACACACACACACACACACACAGACTGTCTGTCACACATACCTAGAACAAAATGGACACACAGCCACTGATACACAGTGGTTTTTCTTTCACACACACACACACACACATGCACAGACACACACTCACTCAGTTACTCTCTGAAACACACGTACATCTACACACATACTTTCACACTCATACACACACTTGCAGGTGTCAGAGGGGACCAGCGGGGAGTGATGTTGCCTCTCTGCCTTTTCGTCGTCGTGGTAACCACATCCTGAGGAAACAAACGCTGACGGATCTCCCTCCTTTCAGCTATCTTTATCTCTCTGCCCCCCTCCTCCATCTCTCTGTCTTTCTTTCCGTCTCTTTGCCCGTCCTTATCTCGCTCTGTGTCTTTCTCTCTTTCTCACCAAGCGCTCAACTTTGTTTTCTCTTGTCCTGTCTTTCATCCTCTCTCTTTTGCTTGCTTTTTATCTTTCTGCTTTCCTTAGTCTTTGTGTCCTTTCATGCGCTGTATACTTTTTGGTGTATATTTCTTTTCTTGTGCGCCACCCCCTTTTTGGTACTTTCCTTCTTTCCATAGTTCCTTTCTTTTTTTCAGATATTCATGCTGAGGTTGAATAGTGAAAGGGGATGTGTTTAAAATGCACTAACCTTAAAAACATTCTAATCTCCAGTTGTAGTCATTTTAGTTTTACCCTTTACACACTTAATTACAAAAATAGTGTAGTATATAAAGTACTATTTTGGTTGACCTTAGAAAGATGATTGACTGCGTACCATGTGATAAAGGTGTGTGTCTTCTACTACTGAACTATATGTGTGCCTGTATATCAGTGTCTCTGTGTGCGTGAATGTGTCTGCGCACATTTTTGTGTGGCTACATACAGTACACTTTGTAAGTGTGTGTGCGTATGTGTGTGAGAATGTGTATGCAGAGGCGGGAGCGTAGATGTTTACCAGATCAAGAGTCTCCGGCTGAGTCAGCTGACAGGAAGTGAGAGAGAATGAAACAGGAAGGAAGACGGCGACAAACGATGAGGATCAGGGAACCCTCTAAACACACTGCAGCCCCACCTACTAACCCACCCACTCACCCACCACACACACACACACACACACACACATGCACACGCACACACATACACGCACAGACACACAGTGCATGTACATGCTAAATTGCTGTTTTCTGTCTTTGTTATGTCATATAACCTTAAAACACCTACTCATACATGCGCACACAACCTCAACCACGACCACTGGCAGGTCCGTGAGTGACTTCAGTAACCAATGCCACTCACACACACACACTGACACATTAATACAGACGAGACAGGGGGCGATCGGCAAGTCTAAATAACATTTGTGATACTACATTTAAGTCAACACCAGTAAAAACCTCTGTGTCAGCACCCAGCTTCAGAGTACTCTGACTTACTTGGTGACAATAGTGAAATAAGAATTAAAAAGCACCACTACAATGTAGAAATACTCCATTAAAAGTCTAATTGAGTCTAACTGCTTCACGCAAGACAAAACAATTCATCATATCTTGTGGTTGTCTTTGTTGTAATTTGTAGAGAAAAATATTGTAAATGTTTCCTCTGAAATGAAGTGAAGTACATGTATAATGTGGAGTGCAGTATATACTTATGTATATACTGTATTTAGTATTATTATGTACGTTGTCAATTATAAAATGTAACAAATAAATGTATATCTAACAAAATGGAAAGTGTCAGTGCCTCTGAATTGTATGAATGCCGTTTGAGTGAATGTATTTTATTACTCTCGACATCTGGAGAACTGTATATATTCTACCACAAATTAGTGCATCTGTTGTTAATTGCTGCATCATTTGTGAAATGAGAGACATAGATATCTCTCTGTTAACAGTTCAAATCTCCATTATTGTTATTTAACATTCATTTTCACTCAGCTATCCCATTTGATCAAATTTGCGACCAGGGATCTTTTTCTTCTTGCTCCATTTGCTACACATGCATGAGCACACAAGACCCCATGGGCAAAATTGAAGCGCAATTTGTGAGTGACGGTCGTTTGTGGAACGTGACGCTGCCACCATTTGCGATCAGCTTGCAAGCTGTGCTCACAAATCGCTCTTGTGAAACAGGTCCCTGTTTGGATTAGAAGTGTTTCAGGTTCTAAATGTGTTCATCAATCAATTTTGAGTCTTTGGCATTGCTGGTATTATTGGAGATTAATTTACAAGAGTTAGAAGTAGCACATTGAATTATTTTGCTTGTTGTTTAGGATAAGTAACTTGAGAGTGGACGATGAAAAAAGGAGTAAAAGTGTGTGTGTCTGTGTCTGTTTGCAAGTGTCAGTGTGTGTGGAGGTGATCGTGTTAATGCTGAGGTCACTTGTACAGTGTGAAAACACATCATAGCTGGAAACCTCAGCATTAACATGCGTTATAGATAATGATGTGGTAACTTCGCAACCTGCCTGACACAATAACCTCAACATTAGCATGATGATAATTTATATTTTATTGATACATTGCATGCTGTTATTTTAGACCAATTTAATCTTGTACATATATACATGGCATTATATTTCATGCGGCTGTTTTAAATCTGAAGACTGCATGGTCAATGCAAAAATTCTAGCTGCAATTAAATATTTGCCAACTCATATAAAACAAATCCTCAACATTGATATCTGAGTCATCTTCACATCGCTGTGGGTAGCAATCGAGAACCAGGATCATGAGCAATTCCAGATTTTCTGTCTGTGCAATGTGCACACTTTACATTCACATTCAGTCAGTCGACTGACAGTGGGGAGTAAGATTCTACTGCTCCAGAGTTGACCAAAATCCGTTGAGGAAAAATTTACATCGAAAGGGTATTAAAACAGTATATATCTGGAATGCTTTTTACATTGCTCATCCAATAGGGACTTACTTTGTCGAATTCAACTTTGTGTCAAATTTAGCTGCTCATTTTAGAATAAAAATGATGTCCTTCCAAGATATTAAATGATTAAGTTCTGGAAAGAAAAGGCATCATAAATACATACAACATAATTAAATGAAAGGAGAATATAATTGTTGCGGAATAAAAACTTTCAAATGTAATCTAAAGTTTAGCTCTGCACTTCAACAAGCCGTTACCTTTAGCCTTCAAAAGTCTAAACTGAAAGCGTCATGTATTGAGGAGCCTTCTTAAACAGTTTTAAGCTCAGTACATCCTATCCTACCTTCTTTATCAGTCAGTCAGTTTGACATGGTCTGCTAATTTGTCTGAGTCTGCAGTGCGTGTGTTCATTTGCATACATTCATGTTCGTATGTGCACGAAACCCTGAGCAGCAGAATGAAAAATGTGTGAATGAAAGGATGTGAGAGGATGGAAGGGGAGTGCAGAGGAGTACGTATGGGGGAGACGCTTCTCTAGTTTTCTCTCAAATTCACCATAAAAAACCTGCGGGAGCAGAGGAGGGGGAAAGAGACAAGCACTTCTGGACTTTTTCTCTCAACTATTTTTTGCTCCGAGCCGTCTCTCCGTCTGTCTTCCGTCACTGAGAAAAGAAGAGATGAGTGGCGGGAAGAGAGGAACTGAATGGACTAGAGAGAGTTTAAACCACGAAATAACATGACACATTGTGTATCATAAAACACAAAATAGGCCATTTGACTAAAGCTAGCCTTCTTTGACAACCAGCAGACATACAGTTGTGCCGTAGTTTTTGCCAATTTAGCTCATTCGTTCTCCATAACCTTATCATAATGTGACGAGGGTCCATGTTGACACTGTAAGTATACAGTATGTGTACTAGACGGTACGAGAAAGTGTAACATCACCTAAGACAGATGATGATATATGTAAAATACTGAACTCACAGAAGCGAAACTGCTACCAATCTGCATAACACAGAAGTAGGTGAAAGAGCGATTATTTTTCAAAAAGGTAGACTTTTCCTTTAATGCCATTTGATACAAACATCTGGAGCTAAAGGGCCAATGTATTCCCATCTCAAAATGCCCACTTGTTACACTTCTTCACTGCAGTGTTTGTAGTTTGGACTGTGAGATTAGTATTTTATTTAAATACGCATGCAAATATATGCAATGATACACCAGTGATTCATAACTTTGGTGCTGGGTCCCCAGGTTGTTTTGACTGATATGCAGGAAGAGTTGCAGGAAAGTTCTAAAACTGCTATCTTAATATTTGTATTAATATAGCATATTTTCCTTTTAATGAATTTGATGCTCCTTCTGTATTTTCATATAAAAATAAGAGCGACCTGTCGGATTAACAATAGTTTTTTTACCTGAAAAGATCACAGGCCCTGCTGTCTGCACATATGCCCGCAATGCTACAGACTTCTAAAGACCGCTTAAGGCTTCTTTCATTTAACATTTGTGAATACAGTCTGCACCACACCTTATCACTTTATAGCAATTGTAAAAATGTGTCAAAACAGTAACTTGTGAACCTGCACAGTTGGTTAATAAGTGAATAACACTGAAGCAGTAATCTTACAGACTCTGGTGTTAATTTCACTGATCGACCAACACTGTCAAAAACTCTTACCCTAGTTAACTTTTCGGGAGCTATGAAAGTTATCAACCTTGGTTTAAGAGTGACAAAGGTTTTATACACTATATTATTCATGAGGAGCTAACAAGCAACTGCAACTTCAAATTTCCTATAACATCATAGTATAGATGCACATAACTATAGTGCAGATTAATGACAATTTTACACACATAGCCAGAAAACACATGACACTGCTGGTAAACTATGATACTGACACTTCAATACTTTCTTTTACTGTATTATCCCCGTACATGGGTATCGAAAATTCTTCTGAATACAATATTCCATTACAATAAAGGCCACAGGGGTCAACCAAAGGTGAATTAAAAGAAGTAATCACTGTATTGTCATTTGGAGAACAGTATATGGATATATGAATGGAATTCATTTCAACCTCAAAAGGTTTCTTCCAATATCGCAGCATTCAAATTAATACTAGACTTAATAAACCCTTAAATACACTGTTCTATACTTTTGCAACTAGAAAAAACAGGTTAAGAATATACTATATGACTATATTACCATCACTAATTGTCAAATTTGTCGCTGATGTATTGCTAAACAGACAATTATTCTGGTAAGTGAAAGAGACTAAACTGGCAATAAAATGATTAACACAGTAAATAAGGAAAGACATTAATTGTATTCTTTAGACTAAAACAAATGTCAGTCACATTAGTGTCAGCGATTGCAACACATCACCGTAATTTTGATTGTGATGTGTCAATTCCAAAACATTTTTGAAAAATTATATTTCTATAAGTCTTGACGTCTTCCTATTCACTATGATATACATATCCGCCATATCAGGCAATCCAATAACCATGACCAATTTCCCCGTACGGAGCATTAGAGGTCATATTCATTTATATTAATTGACATCAGCGCAAAACTTTCAGACAAAATTAAGACTTTTCATCATTAATATTATTCCATGTTGAACGTATCTTAAAAGTAATTTTACTTGAAGGCTGCCACAATGCGCTCTTACCAACAAATTATCAGACTATTTTGGACATTTTCCTTAAGAAAGTGTTAATTCTTCCAAACGCAGTGCGCTAAGCTCAGACCACAAGAAAGTCTTCATTTCTTGAAGGATCTGTTTAGTTTGATTAGTTTGATTGAGTGCAAACATGTGATTATCAGCCTGGCTGCTCCCGCAAACTGGTGAGCAAGCAGTGATTAGGCAGTATTCAGTGCATCCATATCAATTAAGATCAACAGTGGGAAGGCAGAGCACTTTGTAGTTAGATCTACCCACATTCTGTTTGCTACTAATTAAATGAATACATTAATAATACATTAATGTAATATATTATTTATTTCTGATAGACAATGGATATCATTTAACTCATACAGCCGACTGTAACATTTGCCTATTGATATAGTTTTACACTCCACAGATGCTTGTGCACCTATAATAACAAATACCACAATGCAGCGATACAGTGAGGCAACAGTCAAAGTCGAATCAAAGAGGACACAAGTGTTTTTACATCTTGACAGTGAGCGAAATTTAGGACTATTTACACTGAAAGTGAACACTAATCGCTGCAAACTGATTTAAATTAAGCGCAAATACAAATAAAGCACAAAGTAATTGATTTAACCTTTTAATTTGACAGACCTAAGTCTTAGTCATCATAGGTACAGCTGACTGATTAGAATTGGAGATCATTTGTGTGTATTCAAGGTGTTTCAAGTGGTTTTAAGTTGCACGCATTTCATTTCCTTGCAAAAACTACAGCATCAAGATAAAGGAACATTATAGGCTAATATACAATTAAAAGATACAAATCGGGGAAAATACAAGAATATTTTCAAGGTGTTGCGTGTGCCCTGACTGATTGTCTACAAGGACTGACACCTGAGTGAAAAGCTAACCAGTGAGGGAGGCCTTCAAGAAGCCAGCAACTGCTAAGGAGCTACAGGTTTCCATGCATGAGAAGGGAGACACTGCATACAACAACTCTTTTCCAGATGCTTACCAGCCACATCTCTATGGCAAAGTGAAAACCACTGTTTAAAAAAAAAAGGTCACATGTCATCTGGGGTGGCAGCACATGTGGGAAACAAAGTAGAAGACAATTTTATGGCCTGATGGGACTAAAGTTTAGCTTTCTGGCCACCATACCTGATGCCAAACACTGCACATCAGCAGAAACACACCACATCCAAACTGAGGCATGTGGGGATGCCTCTCTGCAGCGAGCCCCGGAAGACTTGTGAAAAATAAATCCAAAGCTACACAGAGAAACACAAAAAATAACATTACTGTTATGCAGTGGCCAAGTCAAAAATTTAGTCTCAGTCTAATCTAGAATACGTGGCAAGAATTGCTGCTCAGTCACGGCTCCAATGCAATTAAACAGAGCTTGAGCACTTTCGCAAAGAAGACCAGGGAAAAACTGTAGCATCAAGATGTTTAAATCTAATATAGAGCTATACACAAACACTGAAGTCTTTTACTGCTGTCAAAGGCGGCTATACTTCTTGCAGCAGCACTTGAAGCATTTAATTCTTATGTATTCATTTCATTTGTACTTTTTCTGTTGAATTCTACTCATAGGTGTTGTATATCAAGTGCCCAATATAACAATAAATGGTGGAATATTTCTTTTAAATCCATCTTGATCGTTACAGGTCTCTGGATGAGACTGAAATGCACTGCAACCCATTGCACTCTTCTTCCGTTTCCTCATTTCACCCCTTCTTCCAGACAGAGTGTGGAAGCCCATGACGATGTCACAAGAGCCATTTAAAGATGAATACAGCTGAAACTAGAAAACAACTCGACCTATTTGCGATTCTTAAGCTTTGACTCTCATGTTGAGCGGCGAAGTTCTGGTAATGTTCAATACAAACGTCTTTGACTTGGGCCTTTGTTGGCACAGACAAAAAAGCGGTTGTTGCCCCCATTCTGTCTGCAGATGTCAAAGGAGGTCACAAAATCGACAGAGGACAAAAATAGCAACAACAATACAAACTCTTCTTCTAATGTTTTGCCCACCTTGCCCAACTTAAATCAGTTGGGATACATGAAAATTCTAAACACCTCTATAAGACAGTACAACCGCACCACAAAATTGCAGCCACCAAAATGACAATGAAGTTCAACATCTGTAAAACAGTTTCAACAAAACCTGACCATTACAGTCTTCATTACAGGAGAAGTTTTTACAGAGATGTTATGAGAATTTTAGCTAGCTATAATAAATGAATTGCTAACTGAATGTAGTTTCACACATTCAGTTAGCAATTCTGAATGCTATCAAAGCTTAGCAAGTTAATGGCTTCTAAGGTTACATCCAAGACTTCAAATTACACGCAAGACAGTGACCTTATTGCTTAACTGTTCCTGGGTAAGGCTTAAAGTGAAGGCCTGGTCTGTCAAATCAGTTTATCTTTACAAAGTGTTCACAGTGAACAAAGTCAAGCTTGTGGTTTTAAGACACTCTAGCGTGATTGCTGTAAACACCAACATGTTGCGGGTAGCAACACTGAAATGCAACAAAAAATGTTGAGGCTCAGAACTCAATACTGTAGTTTGTCCCCTTAGAAGGTATAATTTTGTAGCTAAATGTGCAATGTGTATCTTTCCAAAACTGTACATGGACTTATCAATAAGTTGTATTAGATATCCAACAGAGGCACGTTTTCAAATCAAAATGGATTTTCAGATCAAGACTCATCAGAATGATTAGACAAATTTCCAAAAAAAAAAAAAAAAAAAAAGCAGTGTAAATGAACTGAGATCTGTCAAGGGACGATAAATGTATCAAATATTATGAATCTCTTTCTGATGTAATGGGATTTTAACTTATCTACCTCTATACATTAATTCATTTGGCAGACAGATTTATCCACGGAATGTACAAATCTAATCATTTAGCCCACGAAATCCGTAGAAATGTGCACCTTTAATGTAAATGTTACAAAGTTGGCAAAAAATGGCTTTCTTGGATAAAAGTTAAATGATGCAGGATAAACAAGACTCAGGGGGAACAGGTGTGTTTTAGTATAGTGTGCGAGTATGCTAATAATGCTAATGCTGGATCTCTGGCTTAAGTTTAACTTCCTCTAAACTTATTCTGAGAAACTCAGGCCTTATGGTGTCCTGATTCAACAAACGAACAATGTGGAACCAGAATGAAGATGTTTTCTTACCTGTTAATTTGTCATTACGAGGAGAGATGTGTCAGTGGCAGTGAAATGCATGTGTGTATGGTCTGCTGGCAGGTACACATGTGTGAGAAAGGGGGAGGAGAGACAGTGAACTAGAGAGAGAGAAAGAGAGAGAGAGATGTAGTTTCACCAAAGACGATCGGCCGCTGTCACTGGTTCAGTTGATCTTTGAGCCTTTCATCCTCCTTGTCATAACGCCACTGCCTGTGTGTGTGTGTGTGTGTGTGTGTGTGTGTGTGTGTCTCAATCTGTGTCATAGTGATGCTGGAAACAAGAGAAAAACACCCTAGTGTGTGGCTTCAATCTCACACACACATACATGCACACATATACACACTTTCAGTTTGAGTGGGTGTTTTTTCTACCCTCTTATCCCTCATTTTCTCTTATGGTCTCTATTGGTCTGTATGTTTTTAAAGGGCCACACACACACACCCGTCCTAATGTTATACACACACACATAGAACCACTGAGAAAACCACATGTATAGGCTACAGGCTCATAGTCGCATAGGCACATTGAGAATTTGGTTAGGTTGGAAATAGGTGTACATTTGTACATAGTAAAGGTCTAGTGTCAGTATGGTCAAAGTGTGCACCATAAATTCAGTGTGTTAATACATACTTTCACCATTGTCTCTTCACTCTTTCAGTAAAGGAAGGCCTGGAAACATTAAAAACTGTCATTTATTCTATTTCTTGTTAGAGTTAGATGAGAAGAGAAATACCACTCTAATATCTGGAAGTTGAATATGAAGCTACAGACTGCGGTCAGTTAGCTTAGCTTAGCATGAAGACCAGAGTAGTGAGAGAAACAGCTTGCTGGCTCGCTCCAAAGATAGCAGAATTGGCTTAAAGCTAATGAATTAACACTCACTGCACCCAGCCAAAAAAATTGTTGGGCACATGATCCCCCATGAAACCAAAACCTGTCATTTTTCCACGGCAGTTTCTGTACATATTAGATGTGTTAATAACAGAGCTTTAGAGGTGCTGGTAGGGGGATTTTGTCACATTCAGACAGAGAAAGACTAGCTGTTTTCCAGTCTTTAAGCCAAGCTAAATATATCAGCTTCTTGTGTTAAGATTCTGATCTATCTCTCAAGAAAATGTTGAATTTTGTCAAAACATTCCCTAAAGTCTCCTTAGTTTTAAGTTTATCCTGAGAAATGTAGACATTTACTGCATTTTAAGCTGAACATACCTTCAGCATCGGCTCCAAGGTTGGCTAACAAAAACTGAGTTAGCAGGAGAGGTAGCTGAATGCAAGGAAATTAGATTGGAGCGCAATTAGATGATTTTCATGCAGATGCTAATAGGCTCTGTTAGTAATGTGTTAATTAGTGAGCTTTAGAGGTGGTGGGCACTTTTTTCTTACCTTTGAACAGAGCCAGACTAGCTGTTTCTGGAACACTACGCTAAGCTAACTAGCTTGCAGATGTAGTCTTATATTGAACAAACATAGATGATGTGCTGTTGACATGGAAATGAATGAGCACATTTCCCAAACTGTCAAACAATTACTCAAAGGATGGGCTTTTGCTTTACCTCATCTAAAGATGACGAGACCCCGCTCTGAAAAATGTAGTGTCAGGACATTAATTATTTCGGGGGGGGATCTGTTCACACAGTTGGTATGGTTGTATGTTTCAGTTTTCCACAAAATAAAACAGCACACAGTTATTCCCCAAGAAAGCATAATGAACATAGTGAATAGTGTTCAAACTGACAAGACCAACAGAAAACCTAAAGTTCATACATGAACTCAGGACAGGAAGACATCTCCACCCTGAAGCTACTCAAGACTGATCTTCTACCAACTGTCTGATGAAAAGTGAGAAATGGGGGACAAATTTTTTCTGAACTCCTCTAGTTTGTCCTTCAGAACGTATCTGATTCTTTAAAGGTGGAAGGTTCCCCACAGGTCATTCAGTCAGTGGCCCCATGACATAATGAACTCAGCCCTGGTAAGACTGAACAGTGAGAATACAGCTACATTCTGAAGTTCAACAGAGGAGAGGGCTAGAAGTTCTAAAACAAGATAAATGAGTATTTCTCTCCCCTCTGTTCAGCTACAATTGAAAAGCAAGGCACCAAACCTCAAACTGTTCCAGAGGAACTGTGCAACAGCTGACATACACATTGTTGTAAATGTGTAAAACTGCTTGAAGAAAAGTAGAAGTCCCAACAGTCAGCCCAAAGTGAGAAATTCATTCATTATCAGTGGAGCAGTGTTTCCTGCACTCAGTTTGTAATTGCTGATCATAGGGAAATAAAAATGCTAATAACTGCAATAACAGGCTTAATGCTTTGGAAACAAGCATTTTCATTAATATATAAACCTAGTGGTATATTAAATGGTTAAGTTAGTGTTAGTATATTGAACAGAGTGACTCGCTTTAGGATCGCTTTCTGAGTATACAATATCTTGTTTTCACTCAGTTTTCAGGTTTTCAGAGCAGAGGATTTTCCATTATTATTAAGTGACAGGTTACAGTTGGTGACATTGCTGTGTTTCAGTGTAAAACATCATTTGTGTCTCTGTAGTGCTCCGTGAAAGCTGATGAAAGGTCATGTAACTTTGTGATGTAAAAGGTGTGAGTGTGTGTGTCAGACTCAGACTGAGAGTCAGTCATGAGTGTGCATGGTGGTGGGTGAGACGGTGGTTGGGTTTCGTAGTGGCGTGGGGTGCGCAGAGATGTGCCGAGACGAGCTCTGATTCCCGGTATCATCAACTTCAAACCTCCCCTGTGATACCACAGCGACACGGCGGCCCTGTATTGTCCCAAGACCCTGAAACTCTGCTGAGAATTACGTTTTCAGGTGTTACAGGGACTGCCTGACATTTTTATCAAAAGGATAGTTTTAAATCAATGTTTTTGAATGAGAATATGATGTTACATTATACACAAGTTAATAATGAAACTGGTCATAAATTAACATTTGTAATCTTTGTAACAATACAGAATGGGATTTCAGCATAGAATACACCCTTTTTGAAGTTAGATTGTCAGTGTAGTTGGTTACATTATTTTAAGTTTGTTGATTTTTTATTTTAACCTGGGATGGTACCATATAGGCTTACGAGACACAATTAAAGATTTAACATCAAAATTTACAAGATATCTTCAAGTACCATACCAGTAAACATAAAAAATCATAAACTTGCAATATATTAGAATATAATTTGTCCATTATAAACATTGTAAGCAAAGTTACAACATAGTTCAGAGTAAAGATTGCCTTCAGATACAGTTACAATACATGAAAATAAGAACATAAAAGAAAAATGCTTTTTGAAAAGTGACTGAGAAGTCGACAGTGTTTTGCTGCCTATGGTGGGTCGTCTAAAGTCTAAATTCTCTTCCTTATTATCAGCGGCAGTAGAGGAGGGAGCATCCACCACCTTCATTTAAGTAAACATACAATACCACAATAGTAGAATTTCAATAGAATAAGTTCAAACTTTTTGTTTAGGTGTATTATCAGGTGGGATGTACCTAAGTACATTTGTCAATGTGCTGTACTTCAATACAAATCTGAGGCTCTTGTACTTTGCTTCTACTCCATTTCATTTCAGAGAAAAATATTGCACTTTTTATCTGCTTTAGTGACCAGTTACTTCTTAAATGAAATAAGTTCATATGACGAGCTTATGAAATATAATGCATTGTTACAGATGAAACAACTCAGCAGTATATTGTAGTTAAATAAACCCCACTCAAACTATAGTGAAATGTTCACTTACACATTAATGCATTAGAATTAATGATATACCGTAGTAGTATAGTATGTAATCCTATGTAATCCTATATATATATATATATATATATATATATATATATATATATATATATATATATATATATATATATATATATATATATATATTATTGGATTTTTTAATTATTGATGTATCAATGTGTATGCAAATTTAAATTTGCATACACATTGATACATGTGTATGCAAATTAGTCCAATTGGAGCTAATTTTACCTTCTTTAAACACTGTTTGGTTGTGTAATTAATAGTGTATCTTTTTCACAAGCTAATAGTGTGTTCGGTATGTGAAATTCTAATTTACAAAGTAAGTAGTAACTACACCTGTCAGATAAAGTATGTTAATATGCACATGCAGTGGAGTACTGAAGAAGTAATAAGAAGCATAAAAATTGAAAAACTCAAGTAGAGTAAAGTATGAGTGCCTCAAAATTGTGCTTAAAAACAGAACTTGAGTCAATATACTCTGTCATTTCCCATAGACAAATAAAAGTAAGCTTGCTGGTTAATGTCAAGCACTGGAATAGCACGTCTGGCCTTGTTTGTTCCGTGTTAGAGAAATAGTCGTAATCCAGCGTTTTTCTAAACTAACAAGTAAAATTATAAAATCAAGTCATACAAAGACTACTAGGCAATAAAGAGCAAAACCACACGGACAGTGTTTGTTGATAAAGATACAAAACCTTGATCATTTACAGTAAGTGTTCTTCTTGGTCTGTCTTCCCTCCCCTTCTGTGCCTTTGTAACTGAATGTGTCAATACTGACAAATAGATGATCATTCTATGGCTAACAAAGAAACCCTCCATTACAATTTTATCAATAAGTATACAGTATGTATAGGTCTTTATCGTCTGGGCAGTGTCTATTCTTTAGGACTACTGTATATGAACCTGATTCTTCAGCCATCATCTATCATGTAAAGCATCCTCAAGAGATAATATAAACAATTACATAACATTAAACAAATATTAAAAGAGAAAATGGCATGTTTGCCAACCCAAGTATAAAACTTCTCTCAAAAGTGACCCATTGAACTCAGTTGTTTTAAATCATAGACGTGTCAAAAGCAACTGTGGAAAATACAATACAAACAGAGAGTATTACAATCTCTCAAACTGTTCATTCATCTACCTGATTTTGTCAATGCTTATTCATTTTTCAGGAATTTTGTACTGCTCACAAAATCATTGTCAAGTGTGGGTGAACAGTTTCAGATCACTATGGAACATGCAGTAGTAAGAAACTGCATTTGGTTGCATTTCTAACTCAGGTATGTTTTTTTTTTTTTTTTTTTTTTCAACATATCATGAAAACAATCGTCTTTGTCTAGACAATTTCAAATATCACATTTGAAAGTGTGACATAATATGGAGGGGGTTTACAACAGCAGGTACTTTAAGACCGTCAATGTATGACCCATTTAGTGAAACTCGTAGGTATGTGCACAAAATACATTTTCGTCTAGTATAATGTGCCTATAAAACCTATCTGGGATGGTGATAAAATGTAGATGTGCTTCCTCTGTTAACATCTGTGACACACTTTCATACACCTGTATCTACTGAAAATAGTGAAGGTCTTATCTGGTATTATCTCCGCCATACAGAACAGGTTTAAACAAAGAACTAACCCAAGTGTGTTGTTGTCACAAAAACATCAGTGTGCAGGAGTCAGTGCAGAACTTTCTGTTTATTTTTTTCCAATTCAGTTCACTTGACAGACTTGAAGCCATTTGCAACAATTTTGTTTACTAGCACTCTTAAAATACTTAAAACCATGTCACCATACATGTTTAGAGTTCCTGTGTGCCTTCCAGTGAGGAAAAAAAAAGTCTATGAATAAAGTAAAACAGTCACAAAAACAGAATTTCTTCCCAGAGGGACAGCTGTAGAAATGCCCAAAGAACATGGATGGAATGTCTTTCACACATCTGGACAATGTACAGTCAACAATAAAAGATCACAGATGAAAAAAAAAAAAGAAAAAGAAAAAAGAAACCCTTTAAAAAAAATGTGTTAACTTTATAAAAACCCAAAAAAAATCCAACAGTTTATACTGGCCCAACATTCTGCATTTTTTCTTTGATACAATTCATTTATGTTCTAACTACATAAAAATTGACAGGAAGTTCTAGTGTTTATGGTAAAGAGAGATGTCTTGTTTCTTTTGAATATGCCATTTTATTCCTAAGGATTAGAACTGTCTTTAATTTTTTAGTCTAATCTGTAGGTAGCTTTCCTATAGTTTGGCGCCATCTTTAGCCTGTGTAGGGGAACTTCAGCAGGATGGCTTGTCCAGGTCCTAGAGTGATTTTGTCCAGGCTGATAGTGGACTCTTTAGTGGCATCTGATGTGGAGTTTGTGCCAGCAGACAGCTTCACCTCAGCTGTCTTTGGCAACTCTACTCCCTCTGCAGAGACAAAGATCACACCATTAAAAATGGACACAAGGATTAACTACAGTCAGTGTTACTGGATAAGACATATTACATCTTGACTAGATAATTGTGCTGAATGAGACTTGCCTGTAGGTGGTAGTGTCAAAGTGATTGTCTCAGGTCGTTCTCCCCAGTTGACAGCCGTTATATATCTGTCGCTCTGGTCCCACAGACGGAGGAAAGAAAGAGCAGAAGGGGAGGAATAGAGGGGGTAGTAGTCGCCATGGAGTAGAGAGCGCTCTTTGACTCGCAGGTCGCTGAGGGATTTGAACCACTTCTTTACAGCAATGCGTTCCTTCCGCTCAGTCTGTAAATGTGAGAATTGAGGACATTTTTTGAAAACACTGAAAAAGCCACCACTAGTGTGATTCAAGGACTCCTATTCCACACTGACATTCAAAGAAATCAACTCTTACCTCAGCAGCCTCATCAGCAGGTGCTACCTCAGTAGGTTCCTTCTCTATGTCCCAAACCATCTTAGGTTTTTCGTTCTAATAAGAAAACAAAAGGAGAAAGACAAAGGTTACATTCTGTAACAGCTTTAAGGTTGTTAAAACATTTGGACTGATCTGGTCTGTTTCAATGCTTACCAATCCTGCCTGAAGGCCAATCTCATCTCCATAGGTAAACACTGGGGTTCCAGGCATGGTAAACAGCAGGAGCTGGTAGAGACGGATCAGGGATGGAGTTTTTGCTAGTTTTGACAGCTGGTCCTGTTGCTCGGCACCTAGACCCCAGCCCAGACTTCTCTGCTGAGAGTGAAGGATGTCCATAGCCTTGATGCGGTCCACACCTGCAGGTATTCAAGTAAAATAATGACCTGCAATGCACCATTTTGCACCAACTGGTTGGTTTTCATACAAAAAAGACCCACAGAACTGTGCAGGAGGAGAGGAGATGTAATTATGATGAGGACAACAAAGGGTGATTAAATGTAAGTAAGGAGCACTTAAAAGGACATTTTAAAATTGCTAAATGTAATCTGTCCAAACCATCAGGAACTTTTGTTCAAAATAACAGAAACCAGACAGAAAAATGAGAATATAAACACTTTGAGCGCAATCAAGTATAGCCAGACAAACAGGACACTCAAACCTACTTGTGCTGCTGAGCAGGTCAGACAGGATGAGGTCTACACCTGAGATATTGAGGAGCTGAGACACCTCTGTAGCCGACAAACCTCCAACAACACCCATCAAGGCCCTGGGGGAAAGAGAATAGGGCCAGATTAGTCACATTACAGAGCAATGGAGAATTCAGATAATTCAGCATCTTGAGAGTTGTGTCATTTTTCAAATCCTCCACAAGGTGTCACTTTAACATGAGAGTGTAAAGCACTATTAGCCTGTGGATGCCTTTCTTGTTGATCTAACGCTTGCTGACCCCCACCCACAGACACCCCCCATAGCACTGGAATGCGTTTAATCTCCTAAAGAAACAAATCTGACATTAAATGTCAGCTGACATTTTACTTATGCTTTTAAACTGAGCTCTTTGTACCTCCACGTTTTCAGAGACATCATTCATATAATCAATCTAGTTCAGTCTTTGTTTAAAATTGATTTTTCTAAATCTGGAAGAAATATCTGAATGTATTAAAAAGTCTGCACTGCTTAATTTGCAAAACTCTCTACTTGTGGTGAATCAAAGGAAGACACAAAGCGGCAGGTGTAGTTACTTTTTCTTGGTGCCCTCAGTGCGGTTGCCCTGGACAACAGCTTGCAGTTTTGACCATTCAACAGAGGTGGAGACCTCATTTAAGTCAGGTACCTTGATGCCATCAACACCCAAATTCAGCCAGTACTCTGCTGCAGCCTAGAGGAGAACATGAGCACTTTAGCTACAGCAGAAGCAAGAGCAACTCAATGACACTGGTTCAGTGGATGGTGGATCACAGACCACAGCATGAGTTTCCTACCTTGACTTTGTCCACCACACCATCAGCATTAGCAGTGCTGAACCAGGGAGCACCTCCCGGGTAGTTTGGAGTCAGGTCAAGCACCACAGAAATGCCTAAGAAAAACAGGAAGCAAAAATTTGCTTACAACATCTGGGAACGAGCGATCCAAATCCCCACAAAACTAGCAAACACAAGGTACTACTCTGTTACTGGTGACTGTGATTGAGCCCAACATGTGTGACACATAATGATGGCCTGAGCTTTTAAACTCAAATAACTGAATTCAGTTGTATGATGACCTACCCTTCTTGTGGGCTTTTTCCAGCACAGCCACCAGCTGTTCCTTGTTACCGAAGACTGGGTCGATGGTTTCAAGATCTAGAGTTTGTGAGTTGTTAGTCTGGACAGTATGAAGAGGCCCAAGAACAAGGCCTTTCACCTTCAACTGGCTTATGTCGTCCAACTTCTTCTCAACACCTAGAGACAAACAGGGATTGAGGGGGGGATGTTGTGTCAGTGTGAATTTCACATTGGACAACAGAGAGCTGATGTGTAAAAGGCAAAGGGGTCAGAGGGTTAGGAAGAGAGGGCAGAAGGCTACAGGGTTTAAAAAAAAAAGTTAAGGGTGAATATGGCTGCTCTTTTGGCTGGTATTGACTCAAGGCAAGAGCATGTGAATGGCTCCCTACACACCCTCTGCTGGCCATGTGAAGTCTGAGTACAAGGAGGTCCTTTATGTGAAAACAGAGTCACATGTTGTTTTTGGAATTCTGCCTAAAGTTTTGTTGGAAACCTGAGTACTCCCAAGAAATTCACTTTAGTTAACTTTCTGTCCTTCCTGACTGCATCTTGAAAAAAACTTGTATGGTAAAAATCTAAATTGGAAAACAAGGCTTGTAACCTACTGGCTTTTAAATGTCATTTAATGAAAATAGAAAACCTGAAAGAGAATAGTTGTATCAGTTTTGGGATCGGAGATGTCTAGTCTAAAAGATTTAAAAAAAAAAAAAAAAATCTGCACACTACAAAAAAAAATTACTGGCTTGCTCAACCTTAACCTCAAATCTAAGTGGGAGAGATATGAAAGAAATGACTTGTGGGTTTTTTTATGTCCTTTAGACTTTGAGTCATTCAGCGTCAGCCTAGTCAGCAGTTTGGTATCTGGTCAGCGGAAATAGGCCAAGCAGAACTAAGGAGACCCAAGGCATTGTCAAAGGACTTATCCCATGTGAATTAGAGTGGGTTACCACATTAAGACCAAAGCCCTTTGTAAATAGTCTCTCAATCTTATTTTGGGAATAATGCTGACACCATGAGCAAAACAGAACATGCAAACAGCAGCAACAATGGGCACCAACCTCAATATAAAAAAGTGAGGCATAAAAAAAAAAACACTGTATATTTTTTATATGAAAAAATGCATATTTATTTGAAATACTCTACCTTCCATTCCATCAGAGAAAGCTGCAATGTCAGAGACCTGGTACAAGGGTCCTTCATTCCACCAGTTCATCTCAGGGATGGGTTTGCAGCGAGGGGCCTGGACTATGATTACAATGGCTCCAGCCAGCATGCCTACCCAGCCCAGCCAAAACAGGACAAGAAGCACCCAACGGGTTCGCACCCATCTACAGAAAAGGATGAGAGTTTGAGAGAAAAATGTAAAGACAGTCACTTATACTGTGCCACATCCCAGTACAAAACCATTATTTAGAAAGTATTTATAGCAACTGTTGCCCAGTGGCTCTTACCCTGGGGTACCAGCAACTTTCATCAACTCCTCTTTGGAAAGGCCGGTGAATGTAACCTCGTCCTCAGGGACCTTCAGCTTCACGCTGCCATTTTTCTCTCCGCCTGGTGCCTGGCCATCGCCTGTCATGGGCTGCTTCTCAGGGTCCAGTTCATTAAGCTCCACTTCCTTCATGTCAATCTCTGTGTCTTTGTTCATGGTTAAATCTGATTTCTTTAGAGATAGAGGTACAGAGGAATGGAAAACAGGAGAGACAAGGAAAAAAAAACAGATTGTCAAGTTAATTAACCAGGTCCCTTCTCTGGGGCTGAAAGGGTGTAGGCCCTGAACACTGGTGTTCAGCAAAAACACTGGAAAATAATACGTAACCAAACATATGACCGATAATGAGCGTGAAAAGGGGAACAAATACTCGACATGAGAGGGAGAGTCTTCCCATTTTCGGTCATTTGAATGTTTAGTCTCTTATATACAGTGCAAAACAAAAGTCAGACTCTTGAACTTACCTAGCTAATCACTAAAGCAGAAATGAAATGGTTGCTGCTAATTAAAACCTGCAGCAGTTCTGAACTTTAGCTAACGTTAGCTAACAGCCTCATCTATTCTCAGCTCGAAAAACTGACAGAGTTCATAAACAAACCTGGAAAATAAACGTTAGCTACTTACAATACACTTCGTATTTATAGTATATGTTCCTGTTACAAACACTCAACCATACAGACAACTCGTGAAAACGGTTGTTACTACTGGTAACGTGTTCAACAGTTGTCTGATGTAATAGCAGGTGTCAGTTACAGGAATAGCTGAATCGACGGAAACAATATAAATTTCACAATAAAACTAGAATAGGTGAAATTACCATTGCTATACTTTTTGCTGCAACTAAACCCCCCAAACAAACACAATAGTTGGCATGTTAATTATTTCTGTATTTGTTCTGTACTTTTTTCCGTACGGGGTTGTGTCTTTTTGTTTATTTATTGTAGTGGAGGACGTCCGCCGGCTGGTTTGTTCTGGTTCTTCAGAAGCGTTTAATCCTGTAAACTCCAATATAAAATCACTCGTTTGTCGAATAAGTCCCAGTAAAAAAAACAAACTTTCGAACGGTTTGAAATGTTTGTTATCGTGACCTTTATTTTTTACAGAGATCATGAAATCGAGCCACGTTCGCCATCTGCGGAGCCACGAGGCGCTGAAACAACCCCGTCCCCTCCTCTTCAACTCAGACTTCCAACAGTTTTGTGGAGGAAAACTCAATAAAGTAAATAAAACCTTACCTGTAAAAACAACGTATGGTTCGTCCACTTTTTAGTATTCTCTTCTAGTCGTCTATCCTTGAGTGTCTGCTAATCTTATTACAAAGGACGCTCGGTCCGTATTTGTAGCCCCAGTTTCTCCGCCTACCGGTGACTTAATACTCTCTCTCTCTCTCTCTCTCTCTCTCTCTCTCTCTCTCTCTCTCTCTCTCTCTCTCTCTCTCTCTGACCCCAAACAAACAGGCAAACATTAGACTACACCCCATACTCCAAACTAATGATGTTTTTAATACCACAAGTTCACTTTATTAAATTTGGACCAATTTTTGTCAAAATCTATTCAGTTCTATAACGCCACATGTTGATGTATCAGCAGGGCTGCTCAAACTGTCTAGTATACTCATGTTTACTTTAATAATATAATGTGGAATGTTATTATGCTACAAAATTCCCATGACAGAGCAGAACAGGTTAGGCTGAAAATACTTCTGTTACAACTGATAGCAGCAATTAACAAATTCAGTTTGGTTCTGCAAACTTTTCTTGAAGATAATGTAATCAGTTACATAAGCCATGTGCTGCTCCCACTGATAGATGGATTGATTGCATGCTATCTAGGCTCCTGGTGAGGCCTTTGGTCTTTTGATTAGTGGAGACTGCCACTCTGTTCTTCACTAATATTATTCAACCCCCACTTCCTAATCTGTTCACTTTGATATGATTGATGATGTCCACATTATAGTGCTAACCAATTCAAATTAAGGTAAAAAAAATTTGCCCCTGGCTGAATTGGATTTGTATGGCTTTTCAGTTCTTTCTATAGCTCAGCAAAATGGATGCATTGCATTTGCAAGTGATGGTGGTAATTGATGGAATTCAGACAGTGACTTGTTTCCTAAACTAGGCCCAGAGACAACTAAGTCCCTTTTAACTGCCATAATACACAAGTTTTTTTCCCCCTACTTTACAATGTCAGGTTGTTGTTGACCTTGCTGCTGTTTCATGCCTAAGTGCAAGATTCAAATAAATGTTGACCAAATTAATGTTGATGATCAATGATGAAGTAATATTGGATAATATTGTGTGGTCTAGACTAAATTAGAGAGAACATTTGTGAACCAGTGTCATACTGCCCCAGCATGCTCTCTGAAGCTGTTGTTGACCTTCATTGAGTTACAGTAACAGCAGAGTTCTAGGAAAGGTACCCATGATATCTAAATGTCACGTACATAAACTGCTGTGTATGTTTCGGGCCATATTTGTATAATTACACCATGTACTGCAGTTGATATTAGTTGTAGTTATTACAGTGAAGAGTGGGAAACTGAGAATGTTGTTGTTTATCTCAGTCAGGGACAGTACGCAATCTGAGAGCCAATTAAATGCTTGGATCTGTAAGTAGACCTGTGTGTTAATATGACCTCAAATAATCATATTCCAGAGTTCCATCTGTAGTAATGGGCTGTAGTACCAGTACACATTTACATAGCAATGATTGATTGGATTTTCTGGCTGACACAGTCACTAATGAATGAAAACAAACGCTTTTCAGGATTGATTTACAGCTGTATGATATGCACTACTAATTCATTTTTAATATTATCTACTGTCTTTTACCACTTTGTTGCTACTTCCTATTCTGTTTATCTCTGATATGTAAAGAAAAGTAAACACCATTACATAGCAACAGGTAACTTTAGGAACATGCTCTGCCTCTTTGCCCTGTTGAGACTCTACCTATATGCATGTGTTTTTGTTCAGCCTCTGTCCTGTTGCCCTGGAGGTGTTTTGGCTTTTGTCTTGTATGACACACTGCAGAAAACCTCCAGGCAGTGCAGACAGGTCATTATAAACACACTCAAAGGGACATCTGTGTGTGTGTTTTCTATATTTGGGTCTTGGCTTAGGCTGCTGTGTGTCTATTTGTGGACCTGTATTGTGCCAGGTTGTGGAAAGTAGCAACATGATTCTTCTGGCAGTGCTTCAGAAATTCAGAACTGGAAGCTTTGAAGACTTCGTCTGGTGACCATTTAAATATTGACAATAACAAAATATAGATCTGTCTTATAGTAGAGATGGTCCTGTCAATAAACCAACTCAACAGGTAATTTCACACTCATGAACATGCTATCTATATTTCTCTATTAGACAAACTCAAACACACACCATCTGGTTCTGTTTTTATCTCAGCCTGTTGATCATGTGAGTATTTGGCAGCATCAGGCTGTAACAGAGCTGCCGGCTGCCCTGAACACACTGTGCTGTTGATCCAGAAAGGCTGAGGGAAAATAGTGCAGTGATCCTCCCAACTTTGCTCTGCTTTCATAGATTCACAGGAACATTGGAGAGACACTGATGTCAAGATTTTGAGAGAAAAAAACAGGGGGAAAGGGCAGAGACAGAGGAGTGGTTAGAATCAGGAAACAAGAGTAAGGAGGAGTGGCCAAGAAAGGGGGAGGTCCAAAAATAAACAGGGGAGAGGGCAGACTAAAAGACAGGAGGGGGCAGGGATGTGTAAACATGTTTATGAGTTGAGGGTGAAGCAAAATTTGGAGCAAAACTTGTTATGGAACATGCCACAGGTATTAATGGAAACAGCACTACGCTAAAGAGAGACTGTTTGTGTCTTTTCCCATATGTTGTCTGAGTCCTGTTGAGTCTTGACACTTGTAAAAACCTGAACTTGCAGGATAAACTGACAGTCAAGCAGCATTCCAAACTTTATGTGACACAGATTCATGTGTTTTGATAAATCACTCCTCACACAAGACTTGTCCTATTGTGGGGCCTCTGTGCTTTGTTTATGCCTTTGGCAGAGGAGGGGATAGTATCAGTAAATCCATCTGCAAGCCTGCATTCACATACACACACACACAGAGAAAAAGGAGAGAGAGGAAAAGAGGGCAAAGTTGATAACTAGTTTTGTCTGTTTTCTCTGGGGCAGGATGGGAAACAGGCAGGGATTACTGTACATTACATTACATTGGTGGCTCAGGGTCACGACAGGTTACAGGGGATGTCAGGTATTATTACAAATGTTACTGATTCATTCTGTCAGTTGAATTTGGCCAAGTTCCTAGAAAGTATGTTCAAGCGACTTAGAACATAACTTTAGGTTGAGCTTAGAAAACACATTTTTTCTGAAGTACAGCTGGACACACTCTCACACACATGAATACACACACTGAGCCTCACTATAAATCCTCGTCTGATCCCTCTGAGAGAGTTTATTTTGCAAGACAGCGTGAGCTTGAAAAAAAAAAAAAAAAGCACAGCAGAGCAGATCTGGACCAGTTTAGACCAGTCTGGCTGAGGTCTTGTGCTTTCATCTCATTGTTTCACTGCAACGTGTGCTCACACAGTTGAGACTGAATCAGTGTAGTTCTGGGAAACACGGCTTTCATTTAATCTAAAAAAAGGCCTGTCGTTCCTGTGTCCACTGATTGATTTATCAAGCTTTTGAACAAGCATGAAATTATCTTCCTTTCAAATCTCTGGTCAACAAGAAATCTATGGGATACTATATTTACCCATGCGTCCTATAGGTACAGTATGAAAATATTTGCTCTGATGCACAGATATTCAGAAAACAATTTGTATAGAAAGTTGAGAGTGAAACTTCTCATAAGTTTATGCAACAGTCACACATTCAATAAAATACAGTGAACTTCATAGGGACTTTGTCATATTATGTAATGTTATTGCTTTATGTGCTGTTCTGCTGATATCATTGGTATACTGTGGGTGTACATTAACCCGTTGGGTTTTATGTAAGTATAGCAGCGATATCTGAAATCACACACACTGTGCTTTTTGTAAGTTTAAATAACCTTTCTCATTCGTGGTCCTGAATATATTTCCTTTGTTTCTTTTGTCTTTTTTTGTTCCCCTCTTTCTCTTTAGACGAGAATGTGTGGCCTCGTTTTCTCCCACAGACAAAGGGGAGACTGTTCGACGTGGAAGGCCTTCCTCTCTAACTCTTTACTGGAATGAATGAAGAGCTGATAGGGACAGAGCAAACACAATTAGTTCATCACATCAGTACACTCACCAAAGAAATACATCATATATATATATATATATGAATATAACATATTGAATCCAGAACTAAACCGTCTAACCGTCCTTTAGACTGACCCGCTCTATTGTTACTTCATTTTTTGCCTCCTCTTTTCACTCTCTGAACCTTGTTCCCTCCTCTGAGCCCCTTTCTCCCCTTCTGTTGCCACCTCTTTCTGCCATCAAGAAACAATGGCTGCAGGTTATGTAAGAATGCCCTTTTCTGTGAGAAGAATATCAAACAGTTGAATTCTCAGATGCAGCGCTCTCTCTCCCTTACACTTCAGAAAAGCAGAGTGGTGCAATGGAGGTGTGCTGGGCCCAGAGGTAGATGGATTGAAACCATCCTTTGCTGTGTTGTACATATCATCCTCTCACTGTCTCAGCAGATACATATTCACTATTCATTGATATATCCTCATTAAGCCATCTCATACCTCTGTGTATGAAAGTGTAGAGAGATGTCATGAACAGACTGATATTCTGAACACAACCTGTTTGACTGCCTTCTGGAACTGAGGTTGTCAGTTTTTTGTCAGTAAAGCCAAACCAAGCATACAACTTGTCTTAAATCAAATATTGACCTTATTTGCGTCCACATTTTCCCTTCAATTTAACAAGCATTTAGCAGAGAGGGGAGCAGCACCAGTGCAAATGAACACTGACCTTTGAGCTACAGCCTGTTGGATATGAACTCACACTCCACCTGCCTCCTGTTCAAGGCACTGAGAGGGGTTTCACTGCATGGTATAAAACCTTGACACCAGTTCTTCTGAATAATTTGGCTTTTCTAATGTCCCTATCAGTTTGTAAAAAGTAAGTAAAATAGAGTGAAGTAAAAATTAACATTGTAAAGTCTTTGACCTAAAAACAATCATTTTTCTGAGAGAAGCTGTGAAATGAATAAGAGGAAAGGATTGTTATACAATATGTATTTATGTATTTACAGTGTGAACTTCCTCAGCATTACAGTAATGTCTGTTGTTTTTCTCTTTGATGTATTGTCTCAAACAGGGAATGTCCGATACTTTTATGTGCTTTTCTTACTTTAACGTCTCTGACACAGAGACACAGATAGTTGTGTTAGATTACTTAGAAACAAACTCCATGCAAATTTGCAATTGTTATAAAGCTATCAGGCTATGTCAGAAAGCTATCATCAAACAAAATTCATAAAAATGCAGCTGGCCAAGTCATTTATTAGTCCTTTAGCGCCCCCTGAAGCATTCCAATGTTCTCTACATCTATAAATCACTATGGCAAAGGCAAAACCGCTGATTACAGATGTCATGACACATTTGCATGAGCCAAATTTCCTGATTTCCATTTTATTTGACCATACAGAATAAAGGAGGTTATAGAATCAGAATTGTTTGTCAATTATATTCTGGAGGTAATTGAGGATTATATGTAATTTCTGAACTGAAAATTGTAATTGAAATTGTGAAATATATATAAATATTATGAAACTTGTGTCATGATGTGACTTCATATTGCTATAAATTTTGGTTTCAACAGATTGCAAAGAGACTGTCCTAAATGTAACAGTATCTGAAGTGTTACAACACACCAACAGAATGACTGACCACATCCACCAGAGTGTTTATGTTGTTTCCATTAGTGTGTTTGATATTGCTGATTACAATATAGAACGCTCTCTTAAAGAGATTGGTCTTGGTGATATATCTCAGTCGAGAAAATAAAATAAACGGAAATGGGTCAGAAAATCTGAGAGTGAGGCGTCAGGTTGTGGTTAAAAATGGGTATGGCTTTGCATGTGCTCAGTAATTACTTGTATTGTCAGTTAAAGTTTTGTGAAAGTTTCAAGTTATGTGAAATACACCAAGAATTATTAAATTAAACTTCCCATACTGAGCTTGATTTTGCATACTTTGCTGCAAAATTCAAATTACGTTTACGTAATACGTTTTAGAAAAGGTAAAAAGTAACCACACTGAATATTATCACATCAGACTTCATACACGTAGAGTATACACAATATAAAATATTACTATTACTACAAATAATAACAATAAGGAGACAAATTCTTTCAAAATGGGAGAAAATCAAACAATTATGCTGAACTTGACGCTACTTAACGTAATCACGCATTCGCATACGTCATCAACCAGGAAGTGAGCAGAGAGGAGGGACAGAGGAATCACAACAGAGCTACTACAGCTTCTGACAGCTCTGCTTTGTGCCGCTGAAACACGCTGTTTTTCTGTTGTTATCAACAACTGACATGTCACGAAAACCCAAAGAGGAATATTATCGTTTCTTTACCGTTACCGACCCACGCACTCACGAGAAGGGATACACGGAGTACAAAGTGACAGCAAGGGTTGGTTTATACTGCTTATCTCTCTTTAGCTTCAACGTCAACAATAGAAAGTTATTTTGTTATTATGATGTTTTTATTTTTGGTTAGCCTCCATGTTAAGTGCGTCAAATATAAGTGTAGGTTGTACAATACTCAGTCTTACCAACCTAAAGTAAGTGACTTTATATTGTTATTCGTTTATAACACAGGGAAGTCACATCAGTACCAGTCATAAAAACACAAAGGCCCAGCAGCTAGCTCAGATACATACATACACAATGGGTCTTTTATGTGAGGCAGTGGTGCACAGTGAGCGCCCAAGTGAAACAGACAGAACTTGTGATTCGCTTCAGACGCTCCAACACCCCCATGACCACACTAATGCCCCGTGGTCTGGACAGGCATGCATACTAAATCAAACGCGATCAAATCTTTGTAACACAAACTCAAGCCTTCATCACCCTAACTTATATTCACACACAGACAACTGAACTACCCCAACACTTATATTTGAGCCACAACACATTGAGCTGCCATTCTTATTTCTCTGTCCAGTTCACCTATTTCAAAATATACAATCACCCATAATTTCAACAGATTGTCCTTTGCTGTGTGACATGAAGCTGGTCTGAGGCTTACTGCTCAACATGGAGTGAATGAAATCATCTTTGTAGTTTGTGTCCAAGCGTCACCCAGAAGATGTGAAGGAGGTGGTCGTGTGGAGGAGGTTCTCAGAGCTGAAGAAGCTCCACGGAGAGCTGGCCTACACACACAGGAACCTGTTCAGAAGACAGGAGGAGTTCCCACCTTTTCCCCGTGCACAGGTTTTTGGTAAGATGATGCAAAGATTGTGATGCACTGTGGATATACCTTATTCCAGCATGAGCAGCAGGTACTCGGGTCACTGACTGCAGCGGCTAGATGCAGTTATTCTGTTTAATGTTTTCAGTCATTTCTGATTTGGATACACTTGTTCCAGTTTGCCTGTTTTAAGCATTTTGTCATGATTCTTGTGACATTTCCTGTTGGCCTATGGTGTACATTTTCAGTGGTAAAGATGTACTGCTGCAAAGGCAGCAACACAAGTGAGTGATACTAATGGACAGTTGGTCACTATTTTCAGTTTTTAAGACAACATATCGCTGCTATTTTACTGGATGAGTTGAATAAAAATGACCAATAACCAATGAACAACATACTTGAAAGTAGCCACAAAATATATCCATTATTATATGGTGTATTTCTGTTTTAGGAAGGTTCGATGAGGCTGTGATTGAGGAGAGGAGGAAGGCAGCAGAAGCCATGCTTTTGTTTTCCACCACCATACCTGCACTCTACAACAGTCCACAACTCAAGGACTTCTTCAGAGTAAGATGCACTCACACGCACATACAGGAAGTGAAACTGAAATGGAGTAGCCACGGATATTTGCACACAGGAAACATGCTAACCCAAAAGTTGTCATGTTAATGGATTCCTTGCTTTTTCTCTTTCTGTCTTCTCTCCCATCCTCTCTTTCTGCCCCCCTTTTCTCAGGGTGGGGAAGTCACAAGACCTCTAGATCCAACTCCTCTGGCCTCTGCCGGAGCCCTGCCTCCCCCTCTCATTCCCCTTCCCAAACGGAGGGCCTCAGACTGTGAGCCTGCAGAAGAGGAGGAGGGGAGGGAGGCTCCCACCTTACCTCAGGACCTGGGCACCAACCTGGGCTTAGAAGAGGGTGAACCTGAGGTGGCAGCTGAGGCTTACAGTGAGATGGGAGGCTCTCCGAGAGAAGAAGAAAGAGAGGAGCTTAGCGATACAGAGCTGGATGACAGAGGTACACAGTGCGGAAAAAAATCTGTCACAATTAACCAAGGTCTGTTCCTTCCTTTTCTTTTGCTCTGTTTCATTCTTATCCTTGCTCTTACCTGTTGGTCCATGTTTCCACCTCTAGTGCCGTCTCCTGATCCATCCCCAGCCAGAAACCACCAATTGCGAGAGTCCCAGGAAGAGTTTGATTTACTCTTTGACTCTGTGGTAGAAGAACAAGTCCCATCCCCTAAGGAAGAGGGTCCACCTCCACTGTCTGATAATGACTTGGCTGTCTTTGATCCCTGCTATAAACAAGGTGAAAATAAATGTGAATGAATACATATAGAACAATACCACTGCTTTCCATTCTCTCAAATCTCTCTCTTAATCAAATTACAGCCTGCTTTTTTCAGTCTTTGGTAATTTTGTCTAAAAGTTTATGTCTTATGTTATTTTTTATTCAACTGTTCAAACAAGAGAATTTAGCAATTGGACCAAGTTAAATGTTGAAGTTGATCACTGAAGTTTCTACACCATTAAACCACCGTTGTATTTACACTTTAAAAGTTAAGCACTAGGGGTGTAACGATTCTGAAACTGAGACTGAAACCATGATACAAACGTTCACAATACTGTATTGTTTTGAACCACAGATCTGGAGAATGGTTACACCTCTATTAAGCACCAATCAGACCTATCAGACTCGCAGGCCTTTCTCCCCTGCTGCTTTTCATTCGACATTTTTCAGTGTAGTTGTTGGCAGAGTAAAGTTGACCCAGCCTACCCCAAGTGATGTCTGATGAGAGTGTGCTTTTTGTGTGGTAGCGTGGCCGAGCGGTCTAAGGCGCTGGATTAAGGCTCCAGTCTCTTCGGGGGCGTGGGTTCAAATCCCACCGCTGCCAGGATGTTCCTCTGCTTTACTATATTCTATTGTAAACTGTAGAAAAGGATGATGAAGCGCATGTGGTTTTAAGTTCATGTCATTTCCATGTTTCTCTTTGGTGCACGCCTCTTTAATTTCAATTTTCAGTGAAGAACTGAAATGTTTCTTAAAGAACAACAGAAGACAATACATGTGTTTTTGCAAGGTAGTGTGGCCGAGCGGTCTAAGGCGCTGGATTAAGGCTCCAGTCTCTTCGGGGGCGTGGGTTCGAATCCCACCGCTGCCAATAGCCTTTTTCTAGCATCATACATGATTCAACTTGAGATGATAAGCAGTTTAGATGACTATGAAGTTCATGTAAATCAGACTCCTCTGTCCAAATGTATTAGTAGTAATAGACAATTAGGCTTCTCCTCAATATTTTAACTGTGGAACTATATATCCAAAATCCTAGAAGATGATCTTACTGAAGACAGCCTTTTGAGGGAATTTTCATTGTCTTTATTTATTTACTTTTAAATAAGTCTCTCTTGTTCCTCTCTTTCAGATAGATCCGGTTCCTCCAGTGACCACTCAGAATTGTTCTCACTGCCACCAACCAGTCAAGATGGCGCGGACATGGGTTATCTGAACCAAGCAGCAACTGAGCTAACAGCTGCCATGGAGAGGGAGAAGGAAGGAGAATTTAGTTCTGCCATTCGTGGATACAGGACGGCGGTGGACATATTGATCACTGGAGTACAGGGTGAGAGAATGAATGATTGAGAAACATGGGTTGGTGAAAAAAGGGGAGAGAAAGAGAGAGGTGTTTAAGTAATACAGTAATGGATTACAAAACACTAATCAAAGAAACACATGCTAACAACAAGGAATAAGGTAAATTGAGTATTCAATAAAAATATGCTGTTTTGCACACCTAGAAAATTTTTGAAACAACACTGCAACACTTTCTGTGTTGTCTCTTTTTTTGCATGTGTCCAGCACACCCAACCAGTTTAATATGACATTTTACCTGAGTTCTCTCTGTCATGTCTTTTTCTGCCTGAATGATGAGCCAGCTTTGTTGCTATAGTGACAGACCATGCACTCGTCTATTCAACTACAAAAACTGCATTTGTTGTGACCATGCGTCATGTGCAAATGAAATGCATCAGTGCAAATTATATTGTGTATTTAAGTTTACAGCTGTAATACTCCGTTGACCATATTTACTCTGTACTGTGGCCACGCTACCACACTGATAAATGCATTGTACATTGCTGATACACACAAATGGCAAATGGACAGAGCACATGTGGCATGTCAGTATGTGACCTCATACTAAAATAAACATTGCTATTATGTTCTAGTATTTACTGTCCCACTTAAGCAAGGGTAAACTGTGTGTTCCTCACCGTAAATCTGTTGTGTCACTAATGGATGACTTATTAGGTTGGTCTGCTCTAATGTCTTCTCATTATATTCTGTGTATGGATAATGTGGCCAACTCCACTCGTTTTCTTTAGATTTTTGAAGATAAAAAAATGCTTAGTCAGTGATGAAGTGAACAGTCTTTGTGCAAAGAAAGCCAAAAAAAATAGTGTGAAACAAGACATTTCTGAAATTACCACAGGGCAGCATTGTTATGTGGTAGCGTGGCCGAGCGGTCTAAGGCGCTGGATTAAGGCTCCAGTCTCTTCGGGGGCGTGGGTTCGAATCCCACCGCTGCCAAAGATTTTATCCTCCCTTACAGTTGTTCAAATAATTACACTTGCTTCTGGAAAATATCTCACTTGAAATTTGATGCTGTGACTTGAACACATCAGCCAAATGGAAACTGACAATGAGGCTTTTGTTGTCACAGCAAGATCTAAAAAGTGCCATAACAGACAACTTAAATAGACATAGACAGAACAGTACTGTATGTGCAGATATCAAGACATAATGGTTCCTGTGTCATAGTAATATAAATATGTTTATCAGTAGTGCATTATTAACTATTTTTTTAACCTTTCAGTATACTATTGATCTACCCCTTCCTAGCTGTTAGACTAGACTTTGTTTTGTCACTTGGTAGTGTGGCCGAGTGGTCTAAGGCGCTGGATTTAGGCTCCAGTCTCTCTGGAGGCGTGGGTTCGAATCCCACCGCTGCCAATGAGGTTTTTCTCTGAAACTCAGACAAAGTGAAAGCTGAAGTGTTATCTGATCTTGACAAACACCTAACCTCGTTCTTCCTGTCATACATTTCTAAAAAGTATGAAAACTATTACTTTCCTTTGATTTCATCATTAAAATTCAAATTTACTCTATACAATAAGGAAAGGTTGTTTAATGACGATCCATTTTACATTCTTAATACTAATAGATTACGTAAAAAGTAAGAATAACAAAATAAAGTTGAGTGTTTCTAGTTGGAAGTATTTTCTTCACTTTTAACAAGAAAATGAATGAATTAGTCTCAGAGTGATAACATTAAGAGATGAGTTGTAAGTAACTATTACTTCTCTGTGAACTAAGTACATTATTGAAGGTGACACTTAAAGATATATTTGTCCAAGAAATAGAGCAAGTAGTTTATATGCACAGACCAGTGTCGGCACCTTCCAGTTTAATGGCTAAAAGAAAGTTGGTAATACCCAGATCTGAATGTGAATTAACTTCACAGACCATTATCATCTGCTACTCTGCTAATATGTAACAGTTCTTAAATGGTTACTTCGTGCTTCCCCAGTTTTTTTCCCCTAAGGGGTTAAAGTTGACCCACCCTCCCCCATGAGCTAACTGACAGTGATTCTTTTGCTGTCAAGTGGTAGCGTGGCCGAGCGGTCTAAGGCGCTGGATTAAGGCTCCAGTCTCTTCGGGGGCGTGGGTTCGAATCCCACCGCTGCCAGTGACCTTTTTTTTTCAGTTTGACATTTGTTTTCAAGTTAAAACTTGAAATAATAGAAGAATGAGCTAACAGTGTTTTGGAAGGCATGTTGTTTGGTGTCAAGACAGAGATTTAAGCTAGTAGGTTTACTGCTCCCATATCCTCTCTACCCTTCAACAGGAGCAACAACTAGCCACTAGCTATTACTAGACAATAATAATGAAATAATCATTGTTGTCTTCCGGTCTGTCTGTCTGTCTGTCCAGGAGATCCAGATCCAGTACGCAGGGAGTCTGTTATGAGAAGGACCGCCCAGTATCTGAAACACGCTGAGATGTTGGTCGACAGGCACGCCTCACCCACACACACTAACACATCTACACACACACATGCACAGGACCCATAGATGCACACAGATGTATTTATATACATACTGTTCCTACAAATGGAGACAGATCAAAGATGAAGCTCAGGGTTGTAATTGATATCATTCATTTGTACACTTACATGCACACATTCAGATACACACGCATAGATACACAAATGTACAGTCAGATATCGCATATAGACTCACTTACATATGGTGAGAAAGCATGTTCATTTGGACCACAACATTCACAAATACCAGCTAAGTCAGGTGCAAAACTACAGCACACGCAGACACACTCCTGAGGTACACACTACACTGACTACAGACTGTTTCTTTAGCTGCCTTTGTTTAGTGACAAATTTGTGATTTACAAAATCTAAATATCTGGAAACTGAAAGTAGCTGTAAACTTAATGGATTAATGGATAAATAATCATTTATTTCCCTCTATCTCCTTCTCATCTTTCTCTCTCGCTTGTTTGATTCTTGTCTTTCTTTTACAATGTTCTCTTGTTGAATACTGTAATGTATCTGAATATTAAGTAATTTGCATTTTGCACAAAATGTTTTGTTAATAAATATGATTTTAATTTAAGTCAATAACATATTATTTTTCTTGGCTGAAGAGCAGGAACATTTCTTTTTACACAAGGTAAGAACCTGCCAATCAGGTGTTTAGCAGTGCTGCTCAGCTGGTAAAATGATTGATTTAAAACTCTTCAGCAATGCCATACATATTTATTGTTTCTATTGTAGTCAGTAGTAATTTCCATCATCTCAGTAGCAGTAGCAGTAGCAAGGCAGTACCTCTGAGAGGCACTGTTGGTTACTAGATATATAATAACGATTACACCTTCTCTAGTGCAGAAACTCCTCTTCCTCTGTGTTAACACTTCCACTGAGCAATGTTGACTACAAAGCAGCAGTTAAGCTTAGTCACTACTAAAATAAGCTTTTAGACTGTTGAGGGAACCTGCACTGTGCATGAACTCTTCTGTCTTTAGCTACTGTAATCAAATGAAAAATGACTGCAATTAACTCTGTATTTCTTGTGTTAGATGTACTGTATGTACAAAACAACCTCCTCCACTGCTGATAAGTGGCCAGTGAAAGAGCTGATGTACTCAGCTCATAATCACTTTGTTTTCAAAATAACATCAAAAACATCTCTATCATGCTGCTGCTAACTTGTCATCACTGACAGTAGCTGTGTATGTTATTTATGTCCATCATCCATCTGCATGTATGGCAGTATATGCTTTTGCTACTTGTCTTCCCCCATTTTCCTGTCAAAAGGTTTGTTTCCTCTTTCCACAACTGACACTACCTGGTTAAAGAATAGTTACCAGATGCATTGGAGCAGTAATAGATAGCTGTTGATTCATAACATATCTGATGTGCTTATATGAAATCAGTATTCAAGGTTATAGATCATGTTGTGCTAATGATCACATATTTTGTCATATTAACTGTTAAGAATTATCAAACTGACTTCTATTTTAAGGTTAAAGTTTTAATGTTTTGGACTATCTAAATGAAAAAGGAGAGGGGTTGATCAAGAGAAAAATGAGGGGGAAATTGGATGCAAAAGAGAGGGAAAAGAGGAAAGGGATCAGTGCCATACAGCAGAATCCCTTCTCTGGAGAGGAGAGAGGGATGGAGGCAGGACTGGAAGGACAAACAGATGGAGAGGCGACAAAAAAGGGAGGCCGGCGAGAGGAAAAGGCTACCCTTTCTCTCACCAGATGAGAAAAAGAGGGGTTGCGGGGAGCGAGAGATAACAGAGGGGATGGAGGAGAGAGGAAAAAAGGAGGGATGTGATTAGAGGATAAGCAGAGATCATCCCTCCATTGTTGAAGGGATGGAAAAAACTGACCCTCCCTCTTCCTCTATTTTCATCCCCTCGTACGTCTTTTTTAACATGCTTTGTTTTGAGCATTGTGGGGAGCTTGAAGAGGATGGAGGGATGGTAGAGAGAACGAGAGATAACATTGCTCCATCCTGTTATATATCCCTCTTTTCCTCTCCTCTCTCCACCTCTCTACCTTTCTGTCCATCTCTCTTTCTAGTGCCGCACCTGTGAAATGCAGAGGATGTGAGATAGAGAGGAAGATAGAGAGACAAAGAGATGGAGGGAGGGAGAGAGGGATGAAACCAGAGGGGGGATAGAGCCTCACAACATTAGCATGCTGAGAGTGTCAGCACTCTCCTCTTTTTCTCTCCCTCCATCCCCATCCCTCTTTCCATCCCTCCCTCTGTCTCTTTCTCCTCACTGGTCACTGCAATTATACCATCAAAACACTCCAGCCTGAGAGCATAATAGCTTCCCCCTGTGTGTGTGCGTGTGTGTGTGTGTTATCATGAGAGATCAAAAGAAAGAGATGTGTGTGTGTATTTGTGCATAATTTAGTGCCATACATGGTGCATTACGTGTGCATGTATGACATGAAGGGCAGCTGTTGGTGTGAGTGTAGACACCAAAACTAGATTCACCGCATGTGTGGGTGCACATGAGTGTGTGTGTGTGTGTGTGTGTGTGTGTGTGTGTGTGTGTGTGTGTGTGTGTGTGTGTGTGTAAGTATCTTTTGAGTCCTACTGGCTAGAAAAACTGCTTCTCCAACCTCTGACCAAACACACTCTTAAACGCACGTTAAGAGACCCACTTTACATGTGTGTGTGTGTGTGTCTACTAGTGAGCTATTTACACACACATACACCCTCACACTCACTCACACACACACACACACACACTAATGGATGCACACAGGCATACAGTCATGGCTTTGAGACACAAACCGTTATGACCTACATGCCCAGTGGGTCATCATTAAGCTAAATAGCACACTCTGACACCTTCGGCTGTCCGTGCACACACACGCGCACAATCACTCTCGCGCTGTTTTTGTTTTTGTTCCTGCAACTTCCTCTGTCCCTCTCCCCTTCCGCCCTATGTCTCTTCCCTTTTTCTCTCATTGTCAAACCCACACACATGTACTCACTCACACACACACACAATCCCCCCTCTATGAGCTTGTTATCCCTCTCTGTCCGTTGGTTTCTCTCTGTCACCTTGCCCTCAGCTATTTGAGTATACTTCTGTCTCTCTCTCTCTCTCTCTCCCATCTCTCTCACTCACATAAACACACTCATTCTCTGTCTGTCTGTCTCACCCTCATGCTCTGGTCCAACCCGTTTCTCTCTCTCTGTCTGTTTCTGCCTGCCTTGACATATGTTGTCTGTCCCTCAGTGTCCGTTTCACTTTAGCTCAGAGGGAGGAAGTATTGTCAATGGCATTTTAAACACATCTCAATACACCTAATAAAATCAACACTTAGCATAATGTGGAAAATAGTACAGTTTAGTTGAATGTGTGTCAGTGTGCTAAGGAATCAAATGAAGAAAACTTAGCTCTTAACAAAAACTGTAATTCCACCATTTTTACACATTAAGTTTACACACCTCTAAGAGTACCACATAGCCTGTGGAAACAGTTGTATAATGTCTTTTGCGGCTCTGGTGTGGGCTTTCCAAAGATGAGAAAAATAGTGAAGGTTATCTCAGCTTAGGTGTGAGACTTTTTTTTTTTTTTTGAACAGAGCCTGCATTGCAAACTGGTAGTGTGGGGTTTGAAAGGCATTTAGGCAGGGAGGACAGTATTAGACAGTGGAGCTTACAGTTTGGAGCTTAATAATATACATTAAATGAAGAACAAAACAAAATGAGAAGATTACTATGTCTATATTTTTCGAAATGTAATTCAGATACTACACTTGTAACCCAAGATAGCTGCTAAATGTTCCACTATGCTCAAGAGCTAGTTGCTAACTTTGTCTGTCAGCTATTGTTGCTGGGCAGATAGTGAGTTATTAAAATGGAGCTTTGGAAACAAGAGTGCAGTTTTCAGACTGGAGAACCAAAACAATGAGCTAAAAGAGGATCAAATGCCCTGTAGAGCTGAGGGGACCCTACAGAGTTGGTAATAATTCTGTGGGTTCATCACTATTAGCACCCCCTTTCACATTATGCATAGTCATCTGAACCACTGATAATATGAAAATATTGATTAATACAGCTTTAACTAGGTCTTCATACCTCACATCCTCTCTCACTTAATAGTGTTGCTCTGACTTCTTTGTTGTTTCCTCTTTATTATTGCTGCCTGTGACTTTCTCCAGATTGTGCTCATCTTCTTTTTACTCAACTCTTCCTGTCTGCGTTGCTCACTCGTTCTGCTCCTTTTTACATTCCCTGCTTTTTCCTATCCTCCCTTTCCCCCTCCCGCTCTGTCCCTCTTTCTCCCCCATCACTCTCTCCATGTAAGTAAATCAATGAACATACACTTTATGCCATTTATTGATCCTTTCAAATCTATCTGTCCTCACCCCCTCCTGTTCTTGCTCTCACAGTTTTTCACTCTCCTCTTTCCCTTTTCTCACCCCTCTCTGTCTCCCCTTTGAATTTATAATCTCTTTTCCCTCTCTTTCTCTTTGTGTCAGTCCCTCTCTCTTTCGATCTCTCGCTCTGGGATGTCCTATTTATATGGTTGGCACCTTCATGCTTCTACTGAAGTGTGTCTATGTGTGTGTACGAGTGTGTGTGAGAGAGAGAGAGTGTGTTTGATGTTGGTCTAAGTGGTTAACATAATATGAGCCCTTAGAGAGATGACGTTCCCGTACTCACACACACACACAGACACACACACTTGCACACAATTTTAGGCTTTTTGGTGGGCTTTTCTGTGAACAATTTGTGCTTTTTAGTATTCTCCAGCTTGTGCAGCAGATCCATGTATTATCTATCAATTGCATTCTCCCACTCTGCCACTTTGTCCAAACACACACTCTCACACACACACAAACACCTTTGTGGCTTGACTGTCTTCCTAGAATGACAAAAACCTGGTATTATCTTTTGTTATTTATTATTGCAGATGGAGCCATCATTTCATGACCTCGCCATCTCTTGCCCTCCTCCCACTGCATATGTTTTTATTTATTCAGACCTCTCTCACTTTCTCTCTTTCCTGCCCTCTCCTCCTCTCTGTATGTTTATGTTTATTCAGACACCTCTCCCTCTTTTTCCCTCCATCCCCCCCCCGCTCCTCTCCCTCTGTACCCATGTGTCCAGCTTTTGTTACCAGCCTCGTTTCCATAACAACTGCGACCTTTCAGTCAGTTGCCTAACCATTTTTAATCAGAAGTAGAGAAAGAAAGAGATGAGATGAGACAGAAAGAGAGAGGCAGCGAAATGGGAATGAGGAGGTTACTCAGGTGATGCATTGAATGGTTAAAAAAAACCAAATGATCCTCAAAAAGAGATAAGAGGAGAGAGCAACAGAATAAACTGACCTTGTCAACATGGGCAGCATTCCCCGCAACAGGTGACAAAGCGCCGCTCAAGGTCAAGCATTTACTTAAATGTTTTCCCTGTAAAAAGGATGTTTCTGCGTAAAACATTAGGTACAGTTTAAATGAGACTTTGCTGAAAACATTGTGGTGCACCTGAAAAGCCATCACAAACAGGTTTTTTCCCCTGTTTTTATTCAAAATATGGTCCATTTTCTCTTAAAATGTATTCTCACATAGATTGCTGTTTATCTTCATACTGCAGTCACCACGGTTGTTACTCCACCACTGAGGTTATATTTCAGTACCATGATAAACCTTAAATACTACTGACTATGTTGTTTTAGTTGTGTTGTGTTTTAGTTGAGTCATCAAAAGCTATGTTTAAATATGATGGCAGATAATTTAAGCATCTTTGCACTGCATAATTTCACAAAATGTTTTAGCATCACCTGTTTTAGATTTATAAAATCTAAGAGTATTATTTTGTTTTGTTAACACATAGGCCACCTATTCAATATATATCAATATATATATTAAAAATTACAGTTTTAACAGACACATTTTTAACAAAAATGCATGAAGATACTGTAATTGTCTGTTTCTATTCACAGTTTCTGTGCTGTATCTCAGAGAAAATTCCTATGGTGAGATTAAACTGTTAATGAATAACCACCCGGCTTTCAGTGGTAAATATAGGCTAGGTGAGAATACGCTGCTAAACCTGTGTGACTCCACTACTGTAATGTGGTTTCAACAACTGCTGGGCCTTGAGAAATGCCCCTTAGTCCTGGTCAAGGTATCCATGTATTGTATCTACCGACATACCTGTGGGTATGTGTGAGGCAAACAAGTAGCCATCTGTAACAAACTGTTGCTATCACGAATTATCAAAAGAGGTAACTGCTTTAATTTCAAATCAGTTAGCATTACTTCCGACTATTTAAACCTGCATCTTTTGTGTGTGTGTGTGTGTGTGTGTGTGTATATATATATATATATATATATATGTGTGTGTGTGTGTGTGTGTGTGTGTGTGTGTGTGTGTGTGTGTGTGTTTGTGCACATATTGGGGGTCATGCCAACATGGGAGGGACCGGACCGTCAAGTGGACAGCTCTCGAGCCCGCCCGCCCACCGCGCACTACTCCACACCGGGAGCAGCGCGTGAGGATGATGCCAGCCAGAGATAGATGGATTGGCGAGGGAGTAAAAAAACCTGCACAGTGACACAACTACAGAAAAGAGGAGGCGGTTGAAGGTGAGAGTAAAACTGAGAGAGTTACCGAACAAAGAACTAATAAAGAGGAGAGGGGAACGGGAAATAGCCGGAAACCCTCTGCTAGCTGGTTCTCTTCTGCCCGCACTGATGTCCGAGGCCCGTCCGGTGCCAGCTGAAGATAGTCGACCGAGGCAGAGCGCGCAGGAGCGGCCACTGGAGTGGACGGCTTCGGGGAACGGACACCGCTGGAGCTCTTGCCTGTGACTGAGTGAGTTCTTTTTTAAACTTCAAACGTACACAACGTAATGTTTGACATTTTCCAGGCTCAATAAGCCTCGAGGGTCAGTGTCTGCTCTAGTAGTCTCTCCGTGTGTTTATTTTTTCTTTCATACTGCGACATTAGTCCACCGCTGCCAATTAGTCACAGGACGCAACACGGGCGCGCGCGCACACACAAACTGACAGCTCGTGCGTGAGAGCGGCCAAAGCGGATTCCTCTCGCGTGGCAGAACCGGCAGATGCTGCCACGCGGAGGCTTCAAACATAAGCTTCAAACATTATATAAATTATTCAAAGTAATTTACTCCAGCATAGATAGATAGATAGATAGATAGAAAGCACATATGATAGATAAAATCTAAATAATTTAAAACAACGTTAGCCTGTGGATATTGTATGCCCAGAAAAAAAGTAAGGGACCCAAATGTTGCGTCCTAATTACATTTATTTAAAATGTATATTTTAGAAACCCACACAAGGAGCCATTGCCATTCATGGCAGGTTGATTACTATCCATCATTGTGTGGTATTAATATATTTTTAAAATATTTTTTGAATAAATATATACAAATAAAAGAAACAGACCAGTATTTGAGATTAGAGGGGTAACCTGTTGGCCTATGTGATTTTTCTCCTGTAGACCTATGTGACTGATAGCATGTCCTATCAACACACAAACCCAGATAAGAATTTCCTAATATAATTTACTGACATACATTATTTAATACCAGCAAGTTGTGTGTCTTTTATTCAGTGTGCATTCCTCTCTTCTGCCAGTCTTCCCAGTGACAGCTACAGCAGTCTAAGAGCACCATTCTTAAGTCTAATCTACTGGTTAATAGCTTTCATTTTCATTGCTCAGTGTTTGTATTTTGTGCAGCTTTCCACTGGCTTTGAAAAGCTAATCTGTCCCTGATATAAGCGCATTGGCTGGCTTGCCATCTGGGCTGTATTATAGCAGAGAGGAGAGGGCATTTGAATAATTGATATTTAGCTATTTATAGGAGGATTATTCTCTTCATGTTGCACCAGGGGACCTATGCACTGGTCTATCTATCTATCTATCTATCTATCTATCTATCTATCTATCTATCTATCTATCTGTTTTTAATGGTCACCAATGACAGTGTCTAATATCTCAATTGACCTAAAATTCTAAATAGTCTTTTGTGCATGTGTGTTCGCATTTTCGGTATTTTTGTCTGCCCACCTCTCGTACCTCTCTCAGTCTGTCCTTACATCTGTCCATTTATCATCCGCCCATCTTTCTGTTGGGTGAGTGGTAGTGTATCTATCTGAAGTGGATTAGGGGTGTTATCAAAGCTAAGTAGGACTACCGTTAACACACACTCTCGCATATGCACAAACACACAGACACATACATACATGCTGCTCTCACTCCATTTCACTCCCCAAGGGCCATTGACCATTGTTAGCCCTCTCTCAAGCCTCTTTTCGCTTTTGTGTGAACGTGTGCGTGCGTGTGTCTGCGTGAGTGTGTGTTTGATGGTAAACACTCTGATCAAACAGTGCTTAACAAGCTGCCTGAACTGATAACAGAGAGAGGGGAGGAAGAGAGGATGAGAGAGGAATAGAGAGGAAGGAAAAGGGGGAAAGGGCCGTCCAGAGGGAAAGGAGGTTATGCACTGAAAAAAAGGAACGGGGATGTGTGTTTTTGATCCTGATTAAATAGTGAGATGAACTGTTATTCATAAGCCCAGTGCTCACTATTCTCCGTTTTACAAGCTTTTCCAGGTATTGTAGGGAGGCCATGTAGAATTACACAATGTCAGTGTTTTAAATACCCTGATTTTCCAGTAAAATGTAAAGAAAACAATGTTCTAGCGAGAATGGTCAGTAAATTTTACCACTCTTTTGTTGTTGTGCCAAGATCCACATCCAAACGCAGTTATCTCCCTCCATTTTGTTACATGCATTTTTATGATACCGGTGCTTTCTTAGACAGCACACTGTTGAGAGAAACAGGAAAGGTAGCGTAAAGAGATGTGACAAAGATCATGAGCCAGATGTTAACCTACTGCACCACCAGCACATAGCCTGGTCCCATGCCTGTTGACCTGCACTGACACACTCTTTGTCTCTCTCCTCCATTGGGTTTTGGTCAGAGCTGCAACACAGTATTTCTTCCTATGACATGTGGCCACGAAGGAGAATATCAACCCATTCATCAACTGTTAGGATCATACAAGAGTCCATGTTTCTTGGCTTCCACTCTTCTACTCTCTCACAATGTATGCTTATATTTTTTAGCTCTACGCAAGGACATTGCAGCTCATTCTTATTACCAACAAAGTGGAAGTGGCTGCGTCCTTTGACAGAACGGTGACCTGTTTTGCTGTCCAGGTAAGCAGAAGTCATTTGTCATTCACACGTCATGATGTGCATTCACTCATTTGTCAACGTGGGTTTGTACAGAATCATTATACAATATTATTTATATTTCACAGCACCAAAAATGACTGTTCACAGCAAGATGTTTAGAGTAACAGGGGCAATGTCTTTGGAAAGACACAATGCCATTGCTTTTTTAATAATAATGAGCTTTGGGCAACACAGACAAAATTCCATCCACCTCGCAGACATGTACATCAGCAACAAATAAAACCAAAACAACAGTTGTTTATTCTCTGTCTCTGTCTCTCTCCCCAGTGATGGATTCACCCACAGATCTTTTTGGTGACTCTGCTCCTGAGATACATGCATTTGCTCCCGCTCTCAGCTCCACAGATCTCCCTGGAGTTCATCCCCAGCCCAGCGCAGGTCGCCCTCCTCCTGCCTTTAGACCTCCTGGCTTCCCCCTCATCCATCACCTCCTCCAGCCAGGTGGAGCATCCAGGAGGATCGGAGGGCAACTCAACACAACCCTGAGCACACACAGACACCTGGAAGACAGGAATTTGGAGGATGATGGAGGAGAGAGGGATGGACAGGTGGAGCAAGGGATGGAAGGAGGAGAGGAGGGAGTCATGGAGGAAGAGGACAGTTTGTTGGAGGTTAAGAAGAGGCACAGCGACGCCTCGCTCGCAGCAGAGTGGAGTCAAGATGTCTTGAAAGTGAAGAGGATGAAGCTGGAGAGCCGACAGAGAGATGGAGAGGCCGATGGAGAGGCCAGCGAGGGAGGCAGGAGGCGCGAGGGAGGGAGGGAGGGGAAGAGACGAGAGAGGGAGGAGCTGAAAGAACAGCTGGAGGAGGCAAGAGAGAGACTGCAGGCCTTGCAGGAGAAAGTATGGAGGGCTTTTGGGGAAAAGCACATGGCAGAGGAGGAGAAGAAAAGGATGCGTAGGAATGGAAACAGAGGAGCAACAGATAGGGGAAGTAGAGATGTGGGGATGATGGAAGAGGAGGACATAACAGAAGGGATGTATGATGAAGAGGACAATGATAGTGGAGAGATGGAAAAGGAATCATTTTCCCTCCTTTCTGCTTCCCCCTTTGATAACTTCCACACCCACAAGCGGAGAGAAGAGAGGCAAAAAGAGAGAGAGGGGAGGATGGAGAGAGGAAGAGGAGGAGGAGGAGGAGTGCACTTGGAGGGCATGATGGAGGGAGCTGGTTTGTGGTTGGATTGTGGAGGACTGGTAAGGGGAGACTGGGATGGCGGGATAGAAGACGAGGGCGAGGAGGGAGGGCAGAAGTTTGCCCAGGCACTGAAGCTGGAGCTGGGCAGCGCTGTGGCCCGAGTCATCGACCGAGTTCTCCGCCTTTACACTGAAACAACAGATTTCACTCCTTCCTCTCCTCCTGCCACCATCTCTTTTCTCCCATCTGATGTTGGGAATGATGCAGGGAGGGAGAGGGGAGGGTGGATGGGACTATTAACAAGAGGAAGAGGAGAGGAAAAGACAAGAGGAAAAGAGGAAAAGATGGGAGGGCAGGATGGAGAAAGAGAGAAGCAGCTCCAGAAGATGAGCAATGGGAGCATTGTATCTCCAGGACAGTCACATCGCACTGAACCGTCAGATCTGACGATGCCATTGGCTGTTCAAAGGTCACCTGACATTCGAAAGGCCCACCCACTCCTCGGCCCACCTCTCTCTGCTCACCTAAATCCCTCTCACCCAAACCTCTCCCTGCATCACCCCTCTCTACCTCGCCCTCCTCCTCTTTCTCACCCTCCCCTCTTACCTCCAGCCTCACAACCCAAGGACCCGTCCTCCTCCTTCCATCCGTCCTCCTCCTCCTCCTCCTCTTCCTCTTCTTCCTTCCCTGCACCGCCCCCTCCTCCTCCTCCGCCTCCCCCTCTCCCCCTCCCGCTGCTGCACTACTCCATGCAGCAGCTCTTCTCTCGCTCTCTCCACCACACCCAGCTTGCCCACCTGCCCCCATCCCGCAAGGACTACTTGAGCTCCGACCCTTTCTTGGAGTTCTCCTCTCACCCCTCATCTCACCCCTCCTTCCCCCCGCTCCCCTTGCTAGGTCACCTGGACCCCTCCCTTGCTCGTCACGCCCACGGAGGCCGGGAGAGGGAGAGAGGGATGAGAGGAGATGGGGGGATGAGAGGAGGGGGAGGGATGGACGGAGGAGAGCTCTACCTGACAGCCGGGGGAATATCCTTTTGTCTATGAGGTGGAAGGAGTGAGGGAGAGAGGTGTTTGTGTGTTTATTGTATGTTTAATAGGACATGTGTATCTCCTTGACTGGCCTCATGTGTACACCCAGGAGGGCTTGTCTCCCTGTCATCTGAAGAAAGCCAAGCTCATGTTCTTCTACACACGCTATCCCAGCTCCAACACACTCAAGACGTACTTCCCTGATGTCAAGGTGTGTGTACACCATCCACCATGATGGATCAAGACTTTGTTTCTTATCAAGCAACATTAAACTCAATGCCATGTTTTATCTTTTACTGTTACAAAATGTTAGTCATGCATTAGTGTGTGAGTGTTTTCTTCTCGGCTTACTATGCCAGGGTTAAGGGGAGATCTATGGCTTGGCCATTTGAAATAAAATTTATGAAGTACTATATATTTAACATACTGTATATGATACTATAACAAGTCAATTCAATTCATTTCTATAGCAAATTTTATACACAGATAAACTCAGTGTTCTACACAGTAAAACATGGAGAACAAACAAATGAGATAGAATACAGGTCACAGTAGCTGCATTAGTTTAGTTTTACACACACACACACAGACACATATATACTTTTATTTTTTTTAAATATACAGTATGTTGCTATCAGTATAATTCCACTCAATCGATATCAGCCAGCCAGATACTGTTTTTAATTGTGAAGCATTAATAACGTGGTATTATGAAAACTTTTAATCCTGACTCATTATAACAGTTTCTCTCACTGGCAGAAGTTAAACTGGTATGTCATAGTAAATGCTTAAGCTGTTCATCTAATAAGCACCACCCCTCTATTGTAGTCCTGACCTGCTCACTACTTCTCCTGCTGTTTCCCTATTCACTGTCTAGTTTAACCGCTGTGTGACCTCCCAGATGATTAAATGGTTCAGTAACTTCAGAGAGTTCTTCTACATCCAGATGGAGCGCTTTGCACGACAGGCTGTCCGCGAGGCTCTCACTCGGTTGGTTTGGGTTGGCACTGGTTCATGTTAAACGCATTTGCTGCAAAATGTCTATTGTTTGACTGGGTTTTATAGAGGCTAGTTTGTTGGTTATGAATTTTTACACTGACAAGTCTGATTTATGCATCAGATGTTGTGCATACAGTGCCCTGCATATTTGATCATTTGCAGAAAGAAAGAATTACAAATTGCAGAATCATTTTAAAAAATGTCCTATCATGCATCAGGCTTTCCTGTTTTATGCAACAGTGTGAAGCATCATGCTATGATCCCTGTCAGTCATTCAGTTCTGGAAAAATTAAACAAGCAGCTTGCAACCAGAAAAGGGTTCATATTCTACACTTCATCTGATGTAGTTTTCATGTTGCCTGAAATTTTGTTGAGGTAGTCAATAGTTGAGGTAGTGACAGTTGTGATCATTTTTTATTCAATATTTAATGTGTACATCTACAGAAATTCTTTACTTCTTGGTTATTATTCTATAGTTCTTACTACCTCTACTACTGTTTAAGACTTAGTGGGCACTGGACTAACTATATTATTATTATTTCAAAGATTGTCACAGTGACTGTATTGTGCTGTTAACAGCATGTATTTTCTAATAGCTGAACTGAAATTACTTTGTCTGTCTGTGTATCCCAGGGATGGTGCACCTCGTCTGGGCAGAGAGAGTCAGCTGCGAGTGGGCCGTGATACAGAACTTTACCGCATTCTGAATATGCACTACAATAAAAGTAACGTCTACCAGGTAAGGAGTGTGTGTCAATGTGCAGCATGGGTATTTTCAACTAGCTATAGCTTTCAGCTTGCTGATTGTATAACTGTATTTAGTCCTTGGATGGGTGCTTTGATAACTTACAGTGCTATCAGGGCAGTGAGAGCGTGCTCGTTTCATTTTTTTATAAACTGAGAACCACGAGTCTGATTAGCTCCAGGATTTCTTTAATTCCATAATATCTGAGCAGTGTTTCGTACACTATGTTCAGACAGAGTGACTGGAATGACATTTTTTTTCTGGGGTAATGTAGAGAACAGTCTTTTCAGATACCTCACACAGTATGTGTACACATTTCCACAGGCAACGTCCCACATAGGGAGTACAGAAGTCATTAAGTGGGAAATGTCAAGTCTTTTATAATTAGTCCCTTTCAAAATGGTGTTTGGCCCGTACGGGGATCGAACCCGCGACCTTGGCGTTATTAGCACCACGCTCTAACCAACTGAGCTAACCGGCCATACAATGCATTTGGTCAAATCATTTTACACATGTAAGCAAATGCTGTTTAGCCTCTCCATAGCAACACTCTCAATAAGCCATAAATTGGAGGTGGAGGAAAAATTAAAACTGGAGTAAGTGTTTCATTAACCATATTCATAATCTCCAAAAATGTTTATTCTGTCCATATTTTCTCTAAACCTCAGTTTCTTGCAAACATTGAATGAATATGTTTGTGTATGGTAAACTCATCTGTTGTCAAGTCTCTTAATTATTGTCATTTGACAACATCCATACATTCATAAATCCAGGCTTCACAAGCTGAAGCTCATTGTGTGCATGCATTCAAGGTCCTTCAGAGCAGCAGTGGGGACACGGCAGATTTCCGGTTTGTTTGCATCCTGTAAATCATACCTCCATATTTTAATTAGCGCCAAGAACTCCTCAAGTCAAAAACACCCTCAACCCCCTCAAAACGTATTTGGCCCGTACGGGGATCGAACCCGCGACCTTGGCGTTATTAGCACCACGCTCTAACCAACTGAGCTAACCGGCCATGTTCGTACCGTCTTATGGTCTTGTATCAAACGGGAATTCCCGATTGCGCTTGAAACGACGTTGTTTCGTGTAGATAGATTTGACCGCCGTTTTCTACAGTGAATCATGTATGATTTTTTATATGTCATTTACACACGCGTTGGGGTAGTCCTCCTATCATTATACCTTCTGCTCAATTCATTATTCTAACTGAAGTTTGTTACCACGTTACAACTACGACTACCACTACTACTACTACTACTACTAATAATAATAATAATAATAATAACAATGATAATAATGTTGTATAATAAAAACCTGTATTGTCCTTCCATACAATATTTTTTAAACGTGTGAGGTTGTACAGGAATTAAGAAATCTGAAGTGGTGTTATATTTCATTGACCAGCTAGAAGCCAATCAATCCAAAAGGCTGGATGGAAACAAGTCCCAGTCCAACAGCAGAACATGAGTTTGCATGTTCTGTACATTAGTATATTTCATGAATATTAATATACTTTGCTACAGTTTTGTTGTACAGGTATTTGCTGCATCTTTTTCTCACTATACCAGGTGAATGCATGAAACATTCTTACTATAATAACAAAGATTATATAACACAGCTATGATTATGACTGGTGGTTGGACATATGACTGAATCATTTATTTTGCTTGCAGGTCTTGTTGGTCTGGATTATACTAGAGCTGACCAGAGACACAGTTTCCAAAATATAACTCCTTGATTTTTGCTTTTTGTGAAGTGAACATGTGAAGTTCCGTCATCCTTTGACATTCAGATTTCTTCCTGCAGGTCCCAGAGAGATTTATTGAAGTGTCAGAGGTGGCCCTGAGGGAATTTTATTCAGCCATTTGGACTGGGAGAGACAGTGACCCCTGCTGGAAGAAAGGGATTTATAAAATTGTCTGTAAGCTTGATAGTCCTGTACCAGATGCCTTCAGACTGCCTGGTTGTCCCGTCGGCTGACAAGTGGACTGCTTTGATCTGGTACGCGTATACAAATGCACAAATGCATGCACAAACACAAACTAAGAAGGGAATGATATAGAAGCATCTTGGAACTGTACCACTTCAGACTCTGAGAGCTTATGTGAGGAAATCCATTCAGTTTGACAATTTGATTATTCATAATTCATTTATTTAGAAAAAAGAGATCATTTTAGATAGTGAAATGTTTTTGCTTGACACAGTGTACAGGGAAAGACACATACATGCATAAATAGACCGACACAGGGGGTCAACAGTAGACTGACACACTCAGTGCAGTGAGAAGAGTCTTGTGACTGCACTTATCGGAGAACGTGACCATACCATTGAATTAGAATGGACAGGACAGGAATTCCCTCTCCACACATTCTTCACCAGTCAGCTGAATTGTGAAATCACGGTGCCGCTACACTGGTCTGATAAAACTGTCGTGAAAATAAGAATTTCTGCAGCCATGGAGCTGGAATGGACAGACAGGTTCTCATAACAGTGTCAAGGAAATATGCATCATCACAGTAAATAGTGTGTCATTGTGACATGGCTGCTTTTTTCCCGTGTTGTCCAAATTTGTGAGTCATGCACTGGCTTCACATTATTAATTCACATGAAAATACATTCCCTGACAGTCTCTTGTGAATTACTATAATTAGTAATCATATACACCGCTGGCAACTGTTTACCAAGCAGGGGTGCTGCACAAATACATGCTTCACATACTCTCCACAAAGACTCCTTAGTACATGGCAGGTTTCTCACATTTTTTGATTAAGCCCAGTTTCCTAATGATCACTTTCACTTGGAGCAGAGTGCAATGTTCATACTCTGACAATCCCAATATTTACTCAAGAAGAGACAGTAATATTGGGTGCATAATCGTTAACAGTCTTGCACAATCAGCACCCAGCAGTCACATCTAAAATTTCAGTGCTCTACTCTCCCTCCGGAGTGTTCACAGTGTTACACTACAGGTTTGTCAAAACATCAGATATGATTGTTGTTTGCTAGAAATGAGCTCCTGTTGTCGCCTTGTGTGTGGGCTTCTCTGGATTGTCTGAACTACCATTCTCATTCTGTGTGCCCCGCAGCTTTTAACATTTTAGATACAGTTACTTTTCTGTGGCTGTGAGGATGCCTCCTTTTTTTCCGGCCAGCAACACGAGGCTGTTGTGTTTGCATTCATCTAAAGTTGCTTATGTATCCATTTGAGAAATCAGGCTTGAAAATCTGAGAAAAAAAGAGGACCCATCACAATTAATGTTACATAATGTATTGGTTAATTTGGTTAATTGTAAGATTAGAGGAAATATAATTACCCTTGTTTCATAGAACTATCAAGTCAGTTGTTTCAGTCAGTGGATTTCTTTTTCTTGTGTATCTCTGTTTAATATTACATTATTCTATAGCTTTTGTACATGATGACACAGTGTAATCAAATTGTAATTAAAATTCTGTCGAGAGGGACAATATATTGAATTTAAAATGGTAAAATTAATGTTTTGTTGTTTCCTTGATGTACTCTTATTGTTAAAATACTTATGTTTTTGTATTCCTTTAATGTGATGCTAAACTAAATAGGCCGGTTGCACAATTCGTATTATATCAACGCTTGTTTCCGACAGGTATTGAGGAAACTTTCACTTTGTCTACCATATAGCATGACTCTTTTATCTACAACACACACAAGTTTCTGTTCATGAAAATGTTGGTTGGCTGCTCCAGATAAAGGCCTCCTGAGGCTTAATCACAGCTCTGAAACCAAGCCCATATGTAAGCGATTTGTGATGTTTTTTCAAGTGCACGTTTCCTATATTTCTTTTATATTGTACATAATGTATTCTTTAATGTATATCTGTGCCTCATTCAGACTTTGGTGAATTTTGATGTTTAAACTTATCAGTGAATTAAAGTGATTCAAGGCTTGTGTTGTGGTGTCTGGATTCACACACCTAAAACACACAAGCTCTCTGGTGTCCAGCTCCTAGTGGCCAACACTAATGCCATCATATGTTAAGCCTTTAATCTAACAACACTACTGCAGTGACACACACGCACCTACACACATTCTCACTGATACTAATACTTGGATGATGGCTTCGTAAGAGGCTCAGCCTGTGACAAAGTCCAACCACCTGAGACAATGCACACACACACACACACACACACACACACACACACACACACTTAGATAGTTTCTCTGGTATTTTAGCAATGTATCCAAACCACAGGAGTCTTGCAGAAAAACCTCAAGGTAGAGAGGTAGAGAATGACTCTTGTCACACTGGATGTGGTTAAACCTAGATGTTTGCGCCACATATTAGTCTTAGCCTGGTATTTTGGTATTTAGCTTGGAATAAAAACGTTCCACGTGGGCACAGCAGACACAGAACACACATATAAGCTCCAGTTCCTTTTGTTCCTATTTAGTTTGCTATATCTGTCCATTACTCCCGACTATTAAAACTCCAAAAACGACAAAGACTTTATATAATATTATATGACAAGTCTCATTATACCATTGTTTCATTTAGTGCCATCTCATGCTATACATATTTTTAAGACAGTGTTAAATGATGTAACACATTCTCAGCGGGTTTGATTTATCTTTTGGAGAAGTGAAATTAACAGACTTAAGAATTTGGTCACATATATCAAAATGGCATGGTCCTATGACATAAGTCACAAGGTTTGATTAAGCATGCTGGGAATGGAGTACACTCACAGCCATCAAACACACACACACACACACACACACAGTGGCCGCCGCTAATTCCAGGATGACATGCCTCTAAACCCACAAGTAGCTCAACCTTTGACTAAGTCTAGCCACCTGATAGTCTACTGCATATTATTACTGCATTATATAGCCTACTTTTAATACTGTAGTATCAATAGCTGGTACTATATAGGAAATCTACAGAATGCGATGTAAGTGGTAGACAAGGGGTTTCCTGTAAAGTTTGCAGATTTACATAAGGTTTACTATAAAGTTAATTCATCATCTCTTACACCCGCTCACCCTCCCTTCCTGCTTCTTCCCACAGCTTTTTATCTCTGGGTTATCGGATGAAACAAGCTCCTGAACCGAAGAAAATCAGCCTGTATGACAACCAGTGTCTGAGTTTACCAGCCAGTCAGTGTGACAAAATAAACGATTTTACACATTTATAAACAGATGTGCACATCTGGTGGAGCTCAGGAAAAGCAGTAGCTTATTAAAACCAAAAACTTGAGGTAGTGTTACCCACGGTACTTGCTGTGAGCAACTGGGGAACTGTGGGAAGCTCACAGAAACACAGTCAAACTATCGCCGGAAATAATATATTTTACCTTCAAATTTTAATTCGCTCCATCGCATAAAGAGGCAGGTGAGTTGACTGTTGTGGGATTATGATGGTTGCATCTGGCTTTGATGGCAGAATTTGATTTTATGTTTTTGCAACAAGTGACAAGGGATGAGTCAGGGGTATTCTTTCTTGGTTAATAATGTCTAGAAATGACAATGTTCTGGCTGTTTGCTTTCTCTTCGAACAGCCACCCAAGAATAAGTTAAACAGCGGGAAACGAACGGCTGGCTAAAAATACAACCACACCTGCAGTCAGTGATCCTTTAAAACATGTAGAACATCAATAATATAGACTACTTTAAATCTTATCGTAATTATGATTTTATTTTGAAACACTTTACCGGAAGCTTTTTTATCTTACTGTGGCTGTCTGTACGCTGCCTTCTCTGCAGACAGGCACCGGGCCGCTGGATGATGGCGTTAACGGGGCTGCTGCTGCTGGAGTTGGGTCTGTACGCCAGCTGTTTCGTCTGTGGGATTGTCGCCGCCGCATCCATCACCATCGTCCAGGTGACTTTATTCACTAAATTAACTAACTCACCTAGTCTGTACGCCTCTGTTATCTCCATACTCTTCCGGGTAGATTTACTTTTTCAGTGCGTGTGTCGGTGCTACAAAGTTTCAAGTTCACCAGAGAAAAACAAGCTAACTGTAGACGTTTTATATGTGCCACTTCTCAGCACTTCATTCTATTTTCATCTCCATTAAGAGTCAATTTACATTGTGTTTCTTAAAACGAACGTTACAGGAGGTTACTTTTTTGTGTTACCCAGTTTTTTTTTTTTATGTCGTGGACATCAACAACAGTTGATTTCATACAGCAGCATTTTCACATATTTTCAGTAACTGTCAAAAGCAGAGCGCGAGGACCTGAAAAAGACACGCGCTTTCACTTTCTGCTTTTAGTTGTATCCTCTAGTTGGGGAACCAGGTTTTCCCCTGTTACTAATCATCACCATCAGGAGCAGTATAGTATTAGTCATTCCATTCCACTTGATTTAATCAGTTGCACTTACTTTTACGCTATTATCTAAAGAAACAGTAGATAATCAACATTTATTTTGAGCCTTAATTCCTGTGACATAAATTTCTCTCATCAACAAATCAGGAAATGCGTGAGCCTGTGAGAATGCGCTCGAGCGTGAATGTGGATGTGCGCGCGCGCTAACAACAGTCATGAGTCCATATACAGACACTGTTGTCATCATGTGACCAGATGCTCTTCGTGCCCAATTATTCTTCCTGTCTCTTTATAGAAGTCAGATGCTGTGTGCGTGTGTGTGTGTGTGTGTGTGTGTGTGTGTATTATTGTTGTTGCTGAAATTCTAACAAAACGAACGCACAAAAGTAACACAATGAAAGTTATTGAGACATTATGACAAAACTTAGACAAAACAACAGAAAAGAAACAACTGTACTGACAAAATAAAATTCCATATATCCCTATCCCACTTTCCAGGGTAATTTTGGAGGTCTGTGTGTGCTGTATGGACTTGTCAACTACAATACAACTGCAAGCCTTATTGGAGTCCAGTCTTCCAGCGCTCCGTCTCTGTGTTACTTTGTGTCAGCCATATCAGTGCTGGTGGCAGTGGTGTGCTTCTCGCTGTCTATGTACTGGGTGTACACTTTCTGCATCGATGGGGACATCAGAAGGTGACTGACTGTTGTATTTGTCATGAAAAACCACTGGCTTTCACTGTCATGTGGAATAGCTCCAGACATTAGTAGTGTTCTTCAGTCTTTTTGTCTAATTTTCCTGCTTTCTCTGATTGCATGCTTGAGTACTCCAGAAAGTATCTTCCTCATTCATTTTTGCTAATGCGTGTGTGAAAAGGTTTTAGTGTAAATGCATGTGCAATGCATGTCAAACTTCTGAGATATGCCAGTGTTTACATCACAATACTTTTATTTATTGCTCTATGAGAAGTTGTATTATTATAAATGATGTAATCCCAGAAAAAAAAAATCAAAAATACCCATACCACAATCAGACAAACATCAGTAAGTGACTGTAAGATTGTTGGATTGTTACTGATACTGCTGGTTAAAACTAATATGAAGTGGTACATTGTACAGCTTCACCCCAGAACTGGAATCTTGTTGTTAAGACACAGTGATGCAGCATTGAGAGAAACTAAAACCAAGACTAATAAGGTTTATAGACTGAATGACAGCTCTGAAACTGGTTTAACAGCATGGGCTGCAGAGCTGCTGAGGACATACTGTAGGTCATGCCAGGGAAACATAGTTGTATGTGACAAAGAGTAGTTTGACATCATTTCCATATCTGGGCAGAGATTGAAATAACACATTATTCCTCTGTATCTCTTTTCCCGCTCTTCAGTAAAGCCCACAGTCGTTCTCACGCTCTTTCTGTTTGTTCTGTTCTCCACAGGGAGCGAGTGTGGATGAACCTGATTGTGGTTGTGTGCGGCGTCTTCCTGTTCTTCCTGCTCATCACAGGGTGCATGTTGAAGATCGGACGCGACTCACTCTGCAACTCTGTCATACACACCGTTCCCAACATTACCAGGTGGCACAGACACACACACATGTACAATGTGCCTACAGGCACATACATGCACAGACATGTTCATAAAACCAAAGCCTCTCACAAATAAAACACAAATGAAACCAAAAACAACATTTAAAACCCAGTGCTATTACTTCATGTTTGCTTGCTTTCTGATTTCTTCTATACCTTCATTTATCTCTGTTACAGACTCTTACCCCTTGTCATTCTGTTAATGAAAACTCCACTTTCTTTTTCTCCAGACATATGAAAACAGATGAATGTTATTTAATTTTGTGCCTGTAATCAAGTTACACTGGTCCTATGACCATCTTATGTTGGTCTTATGATATGTAGAGTATTTCATTATGATGAACACCTATTTGACAAGAAAGGACAAGACAGATGGGTTGAAATGTAATTATCTTTTTTCCATCATCTTTCTAAAATGCAATCCATTTTTGTCTCTCAAGATGTGAGGAGGCCCAGACTAAAAACTGGGTCAGTCCGCTTAAAGGAGGAAGGTTCTACAACAGTCTTCACAAAGCTGAGGTCAGTATTTCATTCAATATTTTTTATTATGTCTAGAATCATGTCCTTGCAGCCAGTTCTCATAAATCTTTGCTTTATGTTGACAGAGGAACCAGCTAAATTCATGCACTAGTCAGCATGACCAGTCTATACGTTGATTGTCCCACATTATGATTCAAGGATCAAGCTCAAGCAGAAAACCCACAAATATTATTTGTATTTACTCCCTCTCAGATGGCAGTGTGGGTCAACTTCTTCTTCTGGCTCATCATCGGGGTTCTGGTGATCGTTCAGAGGCGTCAGAGTTCAGGGTCGAAAGTGATTGTGGGAGGGTATGGCGGGCCGGCTGGTGGGCTTTTCGGTGACCCGGGGGTGACGGCTGCAGAGACGGAGCCATTTTTCAACCGTCCTCCAAGGCCACAGTGAGGACGGGTGTCACAGAGGTGTTACAAAAACACACACATTAGCACGAAACGATAATGTGAGAGTAGATGTGGAAAAAGGGTAAATACATTTAGTGCACACCTGTTTGTGTTTCATACGTTAGAAGACTTTTCCAGCGATAACTTTGTTTATGGTCTTACAGCACATAGATGCAATAGAAGCATTACGCCACGACGAGGATGGGATTCGAACCCACGCGTGCAGAGCACAATGGATTAGCAGTCCATCGCCTTAACCACTCGGCCACCTCGTCAGGCACTACAACTGTTATAAAACCACCAACACTGCATGTGTGTCAGGGCATGTGTGAAGCACGTTGATCACATAATCCAAAGATTGAACTGTTAATATGTCCATTTACCCATTTCCCATATTTACCTTATCTCACTTACTAAAGCCATTTCTAATGTCTGACTGCTGGATCACACAGAAATGTGGATTTGTGTTTACATGACCAAGAAATAGTGGAATGCTCATTGCAGGCATTCATTTTATATTTCACCAGTCTGTTCAGATTTTATACTTTTGATGTTACTTGCAGGTGTTTCCTGTGCAAAACACTGTCACTCCACAATAGCTTCAAGTCACCTATTTAATCACCTTTTTGGCTGTTTGTAGTGATGACACATGTTGTGCTACTTTTTAAAACAATAAACCAAAGAGTTTAAATACAATGACCTTAATTATTATATTATCATTATTGGTCCAGTCTTACCTAAAAGTCTTTTCCGAACAGGAGAAAGAAACAATGGAGGCATGGCAATAGATATGATGAGCTGTGTCTCCCTCTGGTGGATGATAGGGAAAGACTCCCACCTCTACCAGAATTGTTTTATGTGTCATTTAAGTGAAGATTACCAAGGTTAAGATAAAAAAAGAATTTGGTAAAATCTAAATGCCATGAAGTGCTCCATAATCTTATTACTGTGGCAAGGAGATAATGTAAGTGATTGAGTCAGTAACCTTTACAGATATGAAGTCTATAAACTTGATAGCTTAATGCCAGGTTTTTTGCTTTGCTTGTGAACTTCACTAAAACTGGTCCCTCTGGTCATTTTTTGAAGCCTAATGTTTTAACTACAACTAAAGATCCCAGCACTCTTTATTCTACATTTTAGAAACTGAGTGCCAAGTAACAGAGAGCAGTGATTTGAGCCAGCACTTATGTTGTGTACTTAAGCTGTTTTCCCTTCATCTAGAGCTTCCTGGTTCAGTCTCACTAACAGCAGAATTGACCCTGTTACAGTTAAGCAAAATGTACTCATTTGGTCCTAGACTGCAAAACAGACCACCGACAGGCTGTGGTTTTTACTATTGATTAGTCAGTTTCACAACACCTGATCAGATTGATGTATTTTAGTAACTTTACATGAACCCAAAAATTGGAATAAACATTATGAAATATAAATGACTTAAGACATGGCAGCATGATATAACATGTAGTTGTGCAACTTGGCCACCACACACAAAGAGAATTTTTTTTTTAAATCAGCATTTGTTGATTTATTTTTGAAGGACAACCAGTCATAACTTCAGTAATTTCTCTCTACGCTTATTATGTCTGTGGAGAAAACTGAGCATTTTAATGTCAAATACATGCACTTTCCAAATTGTGTGAATGCCACAGATAGGGCTGATACGTCTGCACTGGAAAAATGCCACTGAATGAATTACCATCAGTTGCCTAACAGATCAAAATAGACAGAATGAGCTTACTCCTGCTATTCCAACAGGAGTCTTTCTATTTTTCCCTAACTATCTAATCTCTGTGGATTACCTGACCTCCTCTGAGCCCTGAGGTAGAAGATAATGTTCACTGAGGAGAGAAAGAAAGGAGAGACGGGACAGGAAAGGAGGGAGAAGAATATAGAAGAGACATAAAAGGCAACTTGAAAGCACCTGTTGGATCATCTGAACAGAAAATAAAAATCATACCTGGAGTCCCTATATAAACAGAAAGCCTGTATAGGAAAGGAAAGAAGACAGAGCACTCTGGAGGACACTGAGGACTGTCTACACCTCGAGTCTCAGAAGAAAACCACCAGAAGACTTGAGATAAATTTGACCCTAGAGTCTATGGTAAGACATTTTACCTCCTTATTATTTGGCCTCTGATTAGTAAAATAAGCTCTGTGGATGAAAAGGTTTATGAATAAGAAAAAGTGGTGTAGAAAAATGCATCAGAGAGAGAGACTGCCGACAGGAGTGGAATAAAAGAGAAACATAGAGAAGAGCAGTGGACAGTGTAGCTAAGCCATGATAAGCCTCTTTAAGCTACTTCACTCTCCACAGATCAAATGTTCTGTTTTAAACCTGTTGATCTGACTGGACTTGTGACTGCGAGCTATTGATTCACTCTATCTGCTTTTTTGGCAGGAGAGCTATAGTTTTCTGCCAAATCAGACAGTCTAAAAACTATGGAGAACAGAGCAGAGTCCTAAAATCTCAACTTTAAATCACATAGAGCCCTTCAATTGGTCAACCGTACTTCAAGTCTCTGTAGTCTCTGCAGACTTCAAGCATCTGTCTGATTAAGTGTCCTTTAGCCAACTGATGAATCCTGTCCAGATCCAAAGCTTCAGTCTTGACATCTGCTCCTCCACCTATCCCCCTTCCCTCTGTCCAGAACATGTCTCGCGATCAGTGTGAGTCGGTGGCTGTGAGTGTGGAGTCCCTCCTGAACGACGCCAAGAGGATGCAGATGCAGTGCCGCGAGCGCAGCGACCAGCTCTCCATGGCCGCCACGCAGCTGAGGGTGGAGTCGGCCGCCCTGAGGGAGCAGTGCGAGGCCACCCAGCTCGACATGGCCCGAATCCGCCGGCAGCTGGACGACCTGATGGAGACCAAAGCCGCCTTCGAAGCCAGAGAGAGGCAGGCGCGTAAACTCAGCAAGCACCTGTGAGGAAATAAGGTAGAGAGGAGATAAGTCATGTGAAAGAGGGGAGCAGCATCCTTCGTGTTTTGAACTGTGATACGGGCTCCCTTTGTTTGGCACCCAGGTAGAAAGAAGGAAAAATGGGGTGAGGAGTTAAGGAAGAGATGAGAAGGAGGCAGATGATTTCTAGAAACTCAGTGAGGAGAAAAACAGGGAGAGTTGAGGGAGGAAAAGGAGTACAGACAGAATAAAAACAGAAAGGAGTGAAGGAAAAGATGTGAGGTGATGGGAAAGAGAGCCAAGAAAAAGAGTAAAGGAATGAGATGCATTTGCAACCCAGCACCAATTTAAAATGGTCGCTTGAAAAGTTGGTCTGTTCTTCAACTGACCCCTGAATGTAGTTTAGTACACAATATTGTTTGGAATAGAACATATACCTTGATGTTTCTCAGAACAAATACCATGTGTGGTTCCTCAGGGTGTTGAAAGAAGAGAAAAATCAAGCTAGGAATGGAAAAACAAGAGAAAACTATTCATAATTTTTGCTGCTATGTGAAACATACACATGAATACGCACATGAATCTCCTCTTTCTCCTTTTTCATGTCTAATAAACACTTTCCAGACACATTCTTGTCTCTTTATGTCTCTTCTGTCTCTTGCTTTTCTCAAACACATCTTCATCATCTCATCACTAAGTTTGTATATTGTTCATGTGAGTTCAGCGTGTTGATCTTCAGAAACCAGTGTACCTTTAGCTTAGTCTTGACAGGCCCAAAAAAGTATGCATTTTCCTACATTTACTCTGATATCCCTGAACACCTCACAAGGCTCTAACCCTGTTTCCATGGAAACAGTACCCAAGAAACTTTTGAACATGTTTCTAACTTCTAACTAAATTAATTTTGTATATTTCAATGAAATTGACATTTTTAAATTTTAATTTTCTCAAAGTCACAAAAAAAAGTATGTCAAAAAAGGTTCTTTCCTGGATATAACAGGAAAAAAAAACATATTAATTTGTGATTTGAATAAAAACCCAGCATTTGTCTTTAGACCTGTCATACTCACAGTTGAAATCTGCTATGTTGAAAGATTTTTTGAACAAGTATCAAGGTGAATAGATTCCAAAGGGCAAAAATTAACATGATAAATATTGGATACAAAATTTCAGTCAGCTTCACATTGAGCTTCAAGGTTCAAAACTTGAAATTTGTTGAAACACACAAGGTATATGTAGTTCAGTGCAGACAAAATTTACAGTAACATTTACAGCCATGCAAATGCAGCAGAATTAAGTGATGGACACATCACTGACATGTAGATGCTTTTTAAGTAGAGCCAGGTTAGCAAACAGTTGCCTATTTACACAACTGGAGATACAGAGCAGCATTTGCATTCATTTCGAGTCGTGTTTCTTAGCCACCTTAGCTTTGCTTAGTTCTCCACCAACTCTTTAGGGACATACCTGGCCATTTAGCTGCTAAATACACTTTTAAGCTGAAAAAGTATTGTTTACAGTGGTGAGAGCAAACCAAAAACAATTAAAGATCTTAAAGGTTTTGAATTTTTTTACCATTAAAATTGTTATTGGGCAATGTGGGTGATACATTCGGCGCGATCCATTCCAGCCAATCAGGGCGTTCGTGCTCGTGCGCAGGAGGTGGGAGGGTATGAACGGTCACTGAGCGTGAGAAAGGTGGACAGGTCGGTGTATGCTAATGCAAAGGGACAGAAACGGTAATGGCAGAGAAGCACCCCAAGAAAAACGAACAGAGGAGTATAAACTTAAAAAGAAAGGTACAGCTTTCCAGCGGTGGAGCCACCCAAGGGAGCTGAAAAACCTGAAAATGTTCGTGGACATTGCTGTCACATTAGTTTGCTGAGTTTGTTGTTGGAGTTATGTTACAGACAGCAATACTCACAGAAGCCGTCGCGTCTGCTCTGCATATTAGCTTCGTAGCAGTTAATATAACACACAACCTAAACGCGTCGTCATTGTTCACTCTGTATTGTGATAATTGTCCCCACGACGTTTGCGCAGCCTTTTATAGACACGAAAAACTGAAAACAAAAGTTTGCAAGCACAGTTTGAAATACTATGCTAGGTGAAGTTACCTTCCTTGCTAAGCTACAAATCTACAGGTTTGTCTTCTAAACCACCACCTCTGGCTACTTTTTACTCCATTATGTTGCAGATATTTGTGTGCATGTGGTTCATTTGATGACGTTTTATATTACGTTTGTTTTGCTCCAGCCATGAAAAAGGCGACGCACTAGATTCCGCCATTTTTCTTCCCGGCCAGTTGAAGTGTGGGTTTTCGTGGCGATCCGCGTCCACGAGTTTGGGAGGCGGAGCTTCTGAGAGAGCACGACTTTCTTCAGGATGCCTTATAAGTGGGTGAGTGGGAACCAGCTTTCTGTTTTACACACCTATACATAGCTAAGTCTGTCTTTACCAAGACAGTTTAGATTAAATGTCTTATTGTACAGTACAGTTAAGTTACTGGCCAAAGGGAAAAGAATTAAATAATTATTCATAATTATTCCCAGTGTTCATTATTTCTTCTTCAGCAGCAGGTGGTTCAAAATAGATAAGAGGAAAACTTCTGTCGCTTATATTCTGCCTCAAGGCAAAAATTGTGCATATTGCAGTCATACTATTATCACTGCAGTAAAAACCATGCTGTAGTGTTGGGGCCATTATTCTACCTTTACCTTAACTTTACCTTCTTTACATTCAACCTTGGAGCAGGAATTTATTATATACATGCACATGCATGCGTGCATACACACACACACACACATCACAAGAGAAGCAGGCACATACAAACCCTTTGTCACAAAACATTAAAATTTTAATCACCATTATAAATCATTCTATAAATACATGGTTGTCATATCATTAAGAACTTATTTTAAATAGCAATAGATAACAAACAAGCAGTAGGGATTGCTGGTTGCTGGGGTCAAAGGAGCAGAAAAAAAAAAAAAATCACACAACAGTCTGCTGGGCTTCAGTCGAAGACACAAAACTGTAACTGTTAGTGGAAGTAGCTGGGAATGTGTATGTGTTAAGTTTGGTGTCTTTGCTGCTGGGACCCTCCCATCATCACCGTTCTGAAAGACAAACTGATGATGGGTTAGAAACAAAACCCTCACAGCATAGTGTACTTACAGTAAACTGTATGTGTACGCTAGGGGTAGACTTACTTTCAGCTTTCTTTTTTAGTGGCGACAGTGCTTTTGCCTGAAGAGCACACAAAGAAAAAGTCACCAAAAAATCTGTAACCATGAAGATTCCTAAATGATTAAAAATGAAATTATTGTGATGATCACTCAGCCTCTTACAGAAGATAAGAACTCTATGGGAGCCTAATAAGGTTCATTTAGTTCATGTAAACACTGAAGTGACGTTTTTGTGTGAACAGCTGGGAAGTCTGGGAACTAAAATGGAAACACAGCTATTGATTTGTTACCTTTTTTATGGCAGTCCAGTCTTCAAGGATGTCAATGTCTTTCAACATATAGACAATGAAAGGTCCTGTGAGACAGAAAGGGAGTTTTATAAATGAATCTGTTGGTCTGCTAACAGCAAATTCCATTTTACAGTCAACTTGTAAAGAACCTTGGAGATAAGTGGCAGCATGAAATATGCAGCACATTTCAAACAAGGCAGTGGGACTAATATGGACATCTATCAGTTAAAATGTGCAGAAAGGTAAATGAAAGATGATGAGGTGAGCAGATGATAGGAGTGAATAAGAAAAGGTTCATTTTTACCTGAAACCAGAGCTACTTTCTTTTTTCTCTCTGACCGACCCAGGAAGTTCTTTCTTTTACACTTCTTGCCCCTCATCTCATCACTCCACTCTGAGATAAGAAAATATCACAGCCATTATACAACATCTCTCACTATTTCTATGTAGGTTTATCTCTTCTGAACATAGCTATGAGGACAAAGGGAGGAAATGTTACTACACGTTTTCCTGAAACAATTTGCTGAATGATATCCTGCAGTGTGAGTGTGTGTCTGTGTGTACCTGAGGTGAGATCTATATTCTGTCTGTCCTCCTCCAATCGTCTTATCTTTTCCAGCAGTTCTGTCTTCATGGCATCTTTCAACAACGTTCGCTCACTCTGTAACACAAATATACACATACGAATATACACAGTTTCAGTTTTGTAATCATTTTGTCTGAGTGTCCCTTTGCAGTATAGAGTATGTATGTGCTATATATGTGTGCATTACCTCCAGATGCTGTCTTGCTCCTTGTACTTCACACTCATGCTTGTGTTTGATGACCTGCAGACACAGCTCTCTGTATACTCCTGTAGATAAAGACAGAGAGAGGATGTTAAAAACAGAAAGATGTCACTGTGGGTATTTTTAGATTTTGCTGTCCTTAGTTACTTTCAGAAGCAGACAGAAACAAATAGTGACACTATACAAGCTAATCATTTAGTACAACTACTGGTGATTTCATTTTGTTCCATTATAACCATGCTGGGCAAATATTGACAGGCCCCAGCCCTTTTATAGACCATTTAAATGCTAGGTGTGCACTGACTGAATTAAACTCACCTGCACCATTCAGTTCTCCCTATTTAGTGTAATAATTTCTATTAAAACCACTGTTTATTCAGAGACTACATCTGCAGCCTCTAAGCTGAACAAAGGCTTAGATAACGATGAGTGGTCATTTGTAGTGCACCTTTGAACTCGTGTAAGTGGTTAGAAAGCAAATTATTAATTTATATCAAGACAGAACAGAGCTTCGCCAGATATAACTTAACGAGTATCATTTCATGATTTCACAACACCTTTCACTGACAATGTTAGGAGGGTCATGAGACACACACAGGAGGTAGGTGTGGTGTGTTACTATAATTTAAAGTAGAGCTGACCTATTGCTGTTACATAGCAAAACAGTTAATCACACATCTGATCTGGATTATTTATCTTGTTGGAAGCACAATCAGTCCAGGCATTTTGTTTATCTTGTAAATTGTAAAGTTTTTGCCAAAAGACGTTAGAAATGATCAAGTCATTTTGGACATCTCTTCTGCATTATTTAGAACTGCAAAACACATCGTAATACATTTTACATTTAGATAATTATATTAAGTCTTTTTCAGATATTTTAAGTGCAGTGCCTGTTATACATAGAGTATCCTACAGTTTCACATTTTTAACTTAAAATCTTACACTTTGGCCTTTGTACATATTTAAATGACACATAAAATGTTAAATAAGGAGCTACAGGTGTGCTGGCAGGTGGACTTCATTATCTTTAAGAAAATGTGTTTTACATACCGGCCACTTGTGTTCGTATCTGCATGCTGTTCTGTAGTGCAGCCAGTGGTTCTCTGTATTCTCCAGCCTTCCCTGTCAACACCTCATCCAACTTCACTTTCACCTGGTTCAGTCGCTCTCGAAACAACCTGTAATCACATAGTGAAGTCATAATTCTTTTTTCTTCCATCCTTTATACGACCAAGATTATTTCAAATCACACCAGCTCAACCTACTTCTCTTTCAGCTCCTGAAATTGTTTTTCCAGATCCAACATCTCATCTAGACATTCTCCTCTCCTCCGCTCACAGTCTTCATCATCCATCTCTTTACAGCAAAGAGAGACAGAAACAGTGAAAAACTCGGACACAGACAGTTTCTACAGCTCTTGCATACTTTCACAATATAAGGTGACAAATCACCAGAGCACTTGGATTTTTACCTGAACTCTCCTCTTCTTCTTCCTCCTCTTCTTCCTCTTCACTCTCTTCTAGGTCACTCTCCCTCTCTTCCATGCTCTCCTCCATGGTCTCCTCTCCACCACCACCTCCTCTTCCTTCATTTTCTTGCGGTTCCTCCACCTCTCCGTTGGCCTCAGGGAGTTGTGACTCTCCTGCCTCCATCTCCTCCTCTGGCTCCCTCACAGGAGGTTGCGCGGGCATGGCTGGAAACACACAGACATAAAAAGCTTCAGTTGAAAAGTCACTAAGAAAATTAGTTTTGCCACATTTTGCATCAATGTGTGCATCAATCCTGTCTATTTATTTAACCTATAAACCATTAATCAATTGATTTTCCAGAAAATATATTACCCAATATATTGATGGTAATGCAAACACATTTACTGCACAAGAGGATGCATATTGTCTGATCCAATACATGACTGCACAGGTGTCTCAGATAACATCCGATGTTTGCATTATAGTTTTGTTTCTCAGTATCTTTTAATGCCTGTGCCCTGCTTCTACTGCAGTGAGCTCTGTCTCAAAAAGAGATTTACACCAATGGCAGTTCTGCATACTGACACTGATATGTTATTTTACTGGCGCTAACTTTTCTCAGTATTGTCCCTGGGTGGTGTTGATGAATAACACTTACTGTCTCTGCTGTAATATTGTAATAACGGTAAGCCTTAAAAACGGAGCTCAGAAAGCAGACACGGGATAAAACGCATTGATAAAGCAGAGAGCTGTCCGTGGTTTAACAGGAAATTTTTGTGGGGCACCGAGCCACCGTATGGCTTCCGTATCTCTGTCAATGTTAGCTAGAAAGACAGGGCACAAGACTAGAAACTCCTTAATAACGACTGACTTAAGGCAAAAATATCCTACGCCTCGCTAGTAGCAGGAAAATTATTACAAATTAGATGTAAACTGTTAATTTCCTTTACATCCATCATTAGGGCTTTTATTTTCTTTCCTTACCGGATGTCCTGCTTTACTTTGCCTAACTTGACCACTGGTGGCTTCCGTGATGTCATTGAGTAAGACTGTTAACGTTACGAGCTCGACGGCGGTAAACACTAAAACAAAGAGCCGAGCTGAGTCTAAGGCCTGTTACACTGTCAAGTCTATTCATTTACAATGTCCAATAAATTAACCGAGACGCGCTGTTGTATTTTCATTTCAATTTAGCGGCAAATAACCCACAGTGAAGTCAAGTGCAACACTAGCTAACAATTGAAACCGCACAGCAAGGGAATGACTGTCTGCTCATCACTCTGTCAGACTAAGTTAATTTACTGACACGTGTTTTCTCTAAACGTGTTTGGCATTTGGTAATACACAATATAAACGGCGTTTAAATGTTAGTAAACACGCTGAAGCACTGTCAGAGTGGCTTTCACGCTGACCCTCTCTTCCTACTGCACACGGATTAACATAAACGTTATCCGGCAGGCGATGCTGTTTGTAAACAAATAACCCTCTTTCCGTAGGACTAGAGAGTTATCAGAAGAGCCTGCTCACCTTCTCCCTCCGTTCAGCTGCAGACAGTTAAACTACGATTTATCAGATTTCCATTTTAAAAAGTACTTCCTCTTCACTTGAGTCTTCAGTTCGACACTTTGCCGGACTCTACTGCCCGTAAGATCAGCCAATCAGCGCCAAGCCTTACTCTTGAGGTGACCAATAGGGGCGACCATCCCGAACGTCGACGGTCCAATGAAAATATTAAAATAGGTTTCATAAACCAATCACAATACAGTTTGTTGCTAGAGCCCATCACAATGAACCAATGGGCTGGACTTCATGCGAAAAGCGCGCATTTGGCTTTTTTTCCCCCCCCAAACAGCTTGACATCTTCTCTATCATAATACAACATAATAATATATCTGTGAAACAAAATCTGCAAATTAAGTATACAGGTACACAATAAACACAAGGCAATAAACCAATAGAAAATGTTTCAATTTAATAGACAAAAAAACCCTTGCATATGAAGTTCTTAAAATGACACATAATCTATAAAGACTATTTTTTTCTTTTTTAAATTTATAGAGAGCTCTATCTTACAATTCATGGTATACTATGTGGGACAGTTATGCAGTTTATAATATATGTGTAGTGCTATGTAGCAGAGAGAATGGTGTGGTCTAACTAATGTGACCCATTTGATGTCTTTTTTGTACTCTCTTATAAATTATTATTATTATTATTATTATTTTGCCTTGGCAACACTGATGCCAATGCCAGAAAATAAGAGCTGAATTTGAATTTGTAAAAGATATTGAGTCTACAAGACAAGGGCCAATGATGCGATAGATACTGACACCAAACATCAGGAGAGGGATCAAACTTTTCCCTCCAATCCTGCTGAAAAATTGTCAGTAGTATGATGTGATATAGCCAGCAGTGTTTTTTTTGGTTTTTTTTTTAAAGCATCATTCTTCCCCAACTGCCTGTCCATTAACAGGGCTTCCTTGTGGACCCACTCTGTCAAATTGCAATCAGCCACAAGATGGCACCAAAATAATGCAAAACATCAGTAAAGCCATGCAAATGATATGGTGGAATTCCTATCATTTGGACAATAGGCCTTTTTCGAGGCAGACATTTTGACATGTCATTACAAGAAAACTGTTGATAGAATTATTAATAACATCAGCATTGCATTCACTTATGTGGTGTATGCTGGTTATGGACATTTAATGGCCCTGTAAATGTTGCTAAAACAAGTTAAAATGTAACCAATCAAAAAGGTATAAAGAAGGTTTCATCCAATAAATAAATGAATAAAAATAAATTGCACAGAGCAGGAAAACTGACAACCCCAATAATCAAAGAGAAACATATTTCCATTTTACATGTTTTTATTAAAGTTGCATAAAAGTGTAACAAAATTGGGCAAAAACAAGACCTGTTGTTGATATTGCTACATTTGTTTGTTGGTTTGATCTAATCATTGTCCAAAAAAAACACCACCACTCCTTCAATCCACATGGTTTAGCTCTTGTATTTAGCCTCAATGATAATAATCAGTATATATATTTTTTGCAATTTTCCCCAACAGTAAAAAAACAGACTTCTCAATAACAGTCTAAGAAGGTATAATCCAAACCTGGATTTAGAAATGAAAATCCATTCAAATTCAGCGACTGATTGAGCTTGCATGGTACAGTCCCACTAATCAAAATATCTCCAAAAAGCTGCAGACAGCATTGGATTTAGGAATGCCACCAGGAAAGCAAAAGCAGTCACACCAAAGTGTATCTGGATGGATTTTTGTCCAACTATATGTTAATCCAAGGCCTGGCATCAAGAAGTGTCATGATCACAATAAAAACAGACCAGTATTCAATGTAAATGTAAAGAACATTGTTTTATCTAAACAAAATCACTGTATCAAGGCCTAAGTATTAAACACTCACTTCTAAAAAAACCCCCAAAACAATCAAAACAACAGAATCTCCTTTTGTTTTTCAAAAAAAAAAAAGAGAAAAGTAGCGACAGAAGATCAGAGATTCTCCACATGCCGCAGTTCTGCTCAGTAACACATGTTTTTAGCAGTTTGTGTTACTGTTTTAAAAATGAATGTCTCCCGTTTATTTGGTTTGTGTAACATAAATAATACCTAAGGCAACATCTGTTTAAAAAAAAAAGGAAACTGAAGAAAGGATAGAAAGGGAGGGTGGACAGAAGGATGAAAATGGATGGGAAGAGGAGGAGAGAGGAGATGCCAGGGAGAAATGACAGAGCAGCAAGATGAAAATGGGCCAGAGTGTGTGCGCGTGTTTGTGTGTGTGTTGGTGCTCAGAGAGAGGGAGAGACAGACAGTGGAGGTCTGCTGTCGCCGCAGGTGTTAGCAATTGGTCACAGGAATCACAGCAAATGTTACTGCTTCTCCTATTGGCCGATGGGCTTCAGTCTCTGATCTGATTGGCTCAGGATCAGAAACAGATGGCTTATTCTTGGAGATGATTGGCAGCTGCAGTAGGAAACACAGACCTTGTGACAGCTAAGGCCCAGTCTCTCTCTCCCTTTTTCTCTTTGCACTTTGTGTGTGTGTGTGTGTGTGAGTGTACACATCTGTGTAAGAGGCAGCTGTGTTTGCTAATGTGTTTCCTCCGCCTCGAGGGTGGCCTGTTTGTGTGTGTGAGAGAGTGAGAGAAAGAAAAAAGAAAAAAAGAGGAGTGAATGCATTTAGACAGCTTTGATTTGAAACGGTGGCCTCCATCCCTCCTATTCAGACATCTCATTGGTGGCTCTACTGATGTGACAGGCAGAGGTCGGTATAAACACAGAGCTCAAAAAACATTTTCAGAGTTTCCATGTACATGTGACCGCTCCGAACTGATGTCTGCCAAACATAAAACAAGGTGGTGGACTACATAATGTCTTAGGAAAAAGGGAGAGACAGTGAAAAAGAGACAGAGAGAGGGGGGCAAAACAAAAAACAAAAAAACAAGGCAGCTTTGTTCCGGGTCCCCCTGTCGGACTGTCAGTGTGTGTGTAACAAAATGCATCGAGAAAACAAAACAAAACAGGAACCAGTCCTATACTAAAAATCTAATTTGTCTTACAGAACAGCAGAATATACAGGCCCGAAAAACACTCCTATTATGAATGTTGCTGTACATTATGTAGCAACATACACACATAGCATTTAGCAACACACAGACGTACATATGTATGTGCAGGCTGGACAGCAGTGGCTTCTAAATAGCCTCTCTTAGGACTGCACTACGCATTCAAGGAAAGAAAAACATACTTCTTTTCTGCAAGAATTTGAATTCTAGTCAAGCACACCCAACCTAAAAGAACCTACTTCTACTCTACCCTCAAAGGAAGATTTTTAGTCTAAAATTGGTCGGGCCGTACGACCACTGCAGCCAACCAGTGACTTTCTTTTAGGTTCAACTGCTATTCCAAGGATCACATTTGCCTCTTTGCTGTACTAAAGATAAACCATACAATATTCTTTGTGGTCAGAGGTTCAGATTTTCCTCCCAAAATGACATAGTGCAGATTTTTCAACAGACACGCAAAAAGACAGACAGTCTTTAAATGCACCACTGTAGCAAATGCCTCTGATTAAGGGGGGAAATTATGTGTACTGACCCCAAAAAGTTAATTAATTAAAAAACTAAAGTCAAGTGAATATCCCCATGCCCTCAAACCGAAGCAGAAAACAGCATAGGAATAATGGTTGGTAGCTTGAACATATACAATTTTAAACCCCTTACAAATAACAAAATAAGGAATCTCGTTGGTAGAGACATAAGCAATGATTGGCTGCTTCCTTCTTCCAACCCTCCTCCTTCATCGTTCACCCTTCCCCTCTTTTCTTGGCCGATGCCGACTCTGTCTCTTGTTCCTCTTCCCACTCTCGGCTGCTTCTCTCCCAGTAATTACTGGATTCATCTCATCTCATCTGAGCTCCCCTCCTCTTCCTCCTCAGACAGATGGAGAATGGTTCAGGGGGGGTGGGAGGAAGAAGAGCTGGATGAGGGAGAGGAGTAAAGCCAAATAAAGGGTGAAGGAGAGGCCGAAGTGGGGGGGAAAAAAAGAGGGAAGGAGAGTGCCTGGATTAAGACCAATGAATTGCTTGTTGTCGTCTGGTAATTACGATTTTTTTTACCTTTTGTCATTGCTTTTAATGGGGAGGTCCACAAACAAGAGGGGAAGGTCAAAAAATGAAAATAAAAGCAATTTATAGGACTGGATCCAGGCAACAGGAGAAGAGGAAGAGATGAAATGAAAAAAAGAAGGGGGCCTAACAAGAGGAACCAAGGTTCAGTTAACGTATTCAAAAGAAGAAAAAAGAATGGGGAGCGACAGGAAGACGAGAGGTGAGGGCTAAGGTGGAGAAGGGAGGGTGTTGGGGAGGAGGAGGAGGAGGGACGCCATCATTTCTTCTGAGGCGTGGAGAGCTTCTGCATCCCTCGGATCTTGTCGAGCAGCTCTGAGATGAAGTCCTACAGGGAGACAGAAGGAACACAGCACATGAGTTGGATTCAGAAACAAAAATCCACAATGGAAGGGAGAGGGGGGAGAAGAAGGAAAAAATTCTTACCTCAGTAGGTTTAAAACAGTCAACCAGTAAGTCCTGTAAAACAAATAAAGACAGTGTGAAATGGTGCTTTGTTTCTGCACATGTATATGACCTTACATGCTTTTACAGAAGTATGAAAGCGAGTCCTACCTTGACCCTGGCTGCCCGTTCAATGTCACTGGGCATATCCAGCAGCTCATCCACATCTATCTCAAGTTCTGGGATGGCCTCCTCCTGTAACACAAATAAGAAGAGAATAGAGCACATTTAGCCTAAAAGTATGTGCATAATTTGAAAAAAGTTGTTTTTTTTTTTACACAGTTCCTGAGTAACCAAAAGTGACAGCTCACTGTCAGAACCTCAGAAATGCTCATGGACACATGGAAAGAAATCCTCATCATCCTTTCTATTCTCAGTCCCCTCTGTGTTTATGTTATGTGGCTGTCCACAAATAGATCAGCACGGCATTTCTGTCTGTCTGTATGACGTGGTACTTTGACTGACAAATGTCCATTCTTGAACACTAGAGGGCGGTGTCTTTCCATCACCCCACACATTGTACTCGACAGAGAAAAGAGAGGAGAGACAAAGACAAACAGGCAAGTAGACTGAATATTTCATGAATGAGGAGTCTTGATCAAGGATGGAAAAACAGATAATGTCTCTTCAAATGCAATATTTATTTTGCCTGTGTGCACATAAATGCCTGGTCTGTACACAGAAAGCAAACTGCTGTTCAGTTTTTACAGCCCATCCTTGTTAACGATACAAAACACAGTTTCATCTGACTGTTTAAAATCCTACAGGACATAGTGGAAATAAACTAGTTTTGGGATAGCAGTTCCAACATTTATGTGTCTAAATATTTTTTTGCATCTCTGTATGGTAAATATGAAACTACAGCTAGCAGCTGCTCAGCTTAGCATACAGACCGAAAACTGGAGGAAACAGCTAGCCTGGCTCTGTCAGTGTAAATGTGAGAACAACTAGTAGTGGGATTACACTTTTTTTTGTGCAAATTAAATACACAAGATATCTATTTTTGCTTCCCTCTAAACTGCTGACTGTCACACTGTTGCCTCAAGTGAAAACATGCTCTTGTTAAGCTCACAGGGGTGAAATCTGCGCCTTCTGAATGGTCCTAAATTTCTAAAACTGCGATAGGATTCAGATAATAACTTCGGGCATTCAAAACTGTCTTGTAATTCATATTCATATATATAAGCAGCAATGGCTGCAGTAAATTAAAATACACACTAATGATAAGCTGATTCTTAATATAAAAAGCTTATACAGGCTTATAGAATTGATAGTTTATTAGAGAGAGCAAAGTGAAAACTGGATTCACAGTGAGTTTCTCTTTGTCTCTTTCTTTCCCCCTCTCGCCACGCCTTCTCCAATCAATTCTTTTCCTGATTAATCCCTTGCTGTATAAAAAGTGGTTTAATAGTCTCCCTCACTTTCTCCATCTGTCTCACTCACACACACTAGCTCAGTGTGTGCTATCAAAGCGTTTCACCACTGGCGACAACACACACACACTCGTACAAACACTCATTTACCCCTCTTTCGCAGCTCAATTGCTACCCTATATTCATGTCATTCTCTAGGAATCTCTGTCTCACTCTCGTCCTCCCCCTCGGTTAGAGTTGCCCACACCAGCTGTCTCTGCACCTGCCCAACTGCCCCCTGCCCCATCACACACATACATACACACACACGCACACACCCAAAGTCACGTAGACTCACAAACACACAGATAGACAGGCACAGCATGCTGCGTGTGCACATTTGTGTGTCACATTGACCAAATGGTAGTTTTTTTTGTTACAGCAAAAACTCCTCAGCATCACACATATCCTCCCTGTCTCTCACACACACACGGATTAAAGAATTATAAAATGAGCATTAATAAGTCTGAGCTGGATGAAGTGTGTGTGTGTGTGAGTCTGTGTAGGGAGAGGGTGGTGTATAAGTATTTAATTCAGAGCAGGACAGCCTGTGTGTGTGAGATAGAGACGGGGTGTGACAGACAGACTTACTGTCAGCAGAGTAATACACATACACACACAAACACACTAAACTCTCTCTCTCTCTCACACACACACACACACACACACACACACACACACACACACACACACATACACACAACAGATGAGAGTAAGACATTCAAGCTACAGTGGGACAAAAACTATACACATTCTTATTCATTCAAAGACACACACAGATGCTTACACTGCAGACATATTGAAGTTGTCTGATTCACACACACACACACACACACACACACACACACACACACACAGGCTGTGAAGTCTGACACAAAGACTGCACAACATGTGGGCTCCACGTGCTACTACATGCAGTAAAGAAAGAAAGAAGAGGAGAGAAAAGTGGGAAAGAAAGGACAAGAAACCCTGGCTCTATATTTTTAACATCTAGGACATACTCAGCATAAATGTAATGTCCTGGTGTTCAGTGCACTGGAAAGCATAAGTGATACTCATTTAATATGGCTTAAAAATGATTTGAGAGACAGCGTGTTAAATCTGTGAAGGGGGGAAGGGAACGCCAAGAGGAAGGAAGGTAAGAGGTTAAGACGCACATCGAGAAGAGGGAGCAGCTGAGTGGAGCAGCCCAAGAGAGAGAGAGAGAGCGGGAGACAGAGAATTAGGCAGGGGAGAGGAGAGAGAGAGAGAGAGAGAGAAGGATAGGAGAGAGGGAGGGATGTTGAAAAAGGCCGGAAGACAGGCTTCAGAGAAGAGACACAAAGAAAGCAGGGAATCACGAGGGAGGATTTCCAAAACAATCCAGCAGACTGACTTACTGAACTAGTCTGGAGTCTGGAGGGGGTTTTACTGTTGGCTGCAGATGTGATCTGGACTAGATGGCTACGAGGTATTGGCACACACTGCAGGCTTGTAAACAAAGCAGTGCAGTGTGGAACTATTGTCAGTGATCTGGAGGTGCAGGATTTGCCAAACTGGAAATATTTTTGGTAATCATCCAAAAAACACCTGCATCTGTGTTTAGGTGTTTGGTACATGATATTAGAACAGCCACACTGTACTTTAGTGTGTTTGCCATCACAAGCCTTCAGAACAACTTCAGTGCTCCTTGCCATAGATTCTTTACACACTATTGGAGGGATGGACCAAGCTCCTTCCAACATATATTTTATATATTGTGTATTGTTATATATTGTATTGTAAGGAGTTTACAATAAAGTGACAAATGATACACAGAAAAAGAGACATTTTAATATATTAATAGGATTTAAACAGGACTTCTAATTACACTAACCTAATTAATTAATGACAGTTATAGCTGCATATTACCTGCACTGCATTTCCTTTATTCCCAATAGGATCCATGGCAGTGAAGATGCTTTTATACTCCAAGTTGATTGACTCTGCTCAGATTGATATTAGCTGACTTAGCTGACTGAAGACTAAAGAATTAAATCTTTTCCAACAAGATAACGACTGGAAATAAAATAGTATACCCACTCTCGCCTTTTACTGGATAAGAAACCAGACGCTGTTACTGAGCTTAGTACATTATAGATGTTGCATGTCAGTCATAGACTGTATCAGGAATTCATTTCCTTTCTTCAGGGCTTTTTGCACAGAATATGTACTTTTACTCTGTTTTGGCAGCAGAAACAGCCTTCGTTTGCTTTTAACTTTTAATTAATAATAATTTGTTCATTAATGATTGTGACTATATTTTGTATGTGACCTTGGTCATATCTGGATTAGTAAAGTGAGTTAATCGAGCTAGTTGATAAACAGCTTTGCGATACTAGTCATCGAGGAACACACACATTAGGCTCAGTGAAACCAGCTAATCCAAAGAGAGCTGAACTGTCTTTGTGATACAGACAACCAGTGACTGTGACGACCATAGAAAATGATTCAGATCATTTTCCCCACTGTGCACTCTGCATGGAGCCACCTGCACTTGTTATATTCCTCCGCCTATTTATCCATGTTCTTCCTTTAATCTGTGGGTTACAAAGCACACTAATGGCTGGTGAATTACACAGCACAAAGTTACTCTGAACCACCAGCACCACCTGAGGAACAAACCAATACTGTAAACTGGCATATAGAATTATTGTACTGTGGTCTTTTAATTACGCTCTTCCTGACAAGCTTGCAAATGTGATTCACACACCACCACACTCTGAGAGAGCAGCAGACAGACACATTGTCTGTCTGGAGGCTGCCTGCAAAACAGAGCAGAATGAGATGTGACAGTATGAAAGCCTATTTGTGTGTGTGTGTGTGTGTGTGTGTGTGTGTGTGTGTGTGTGTGTCATAGTACTATTCCTCTCACAAGGGGCTGTGTAGTAGGCTTGGACAGATCAAATGCCAGATACAGCTCCCTCACCGGAAAAACATAAGCCACACACACAAATAGGGCAGTGCCCTCGTATTACAACAAAAAGCCCTCGTATCATGGCTACTGTAAATATCTCTGGAAGAGGAAGTGATGAGACAGAGGGATGAAGAAGTAAAGTCAGGGGTTCTTGGAAGTTCAGTCAGAGATTTTTTTTTAAATCGTACGTCAACAGTTCTTTATTTTAGCCTGACTTGATTTCACGGTACTTTAACTGACCTCAGATCTGATTAAAACTTCCAACACTATGACTGTGAGTTACAGATTTGTGTCTATAACTACTTGCTAATAGCACTATCAGCACATAGAGACACGACTGATGAAATAACAGTAAAACACCATGTTAAGTGTAATAAGGTGGATAGAAGGCGATTCCTTATCAGTGTGGGAAGCTTCATGTGTAAGTGGGTCATGGAGGCCACCTACAAGGATTACACAGGACGGACTTCAGAGATAACACACTACATAACCGACTCCTTTGATAGGATCTGTGTGTTTAAGTGTGTGTGTGAACTTAGGAGTGTGAAAAAGAGGGCCACAGAAAGACTACATGATACATGATGGATGATAAACAGCCACTTTTGCTTTCCTACAGCCTCAGTAACAAACTAGGATAAAAATAGTCAGACTTCAGGATGATGGCTGTTTGCCCGTTCTGCTACAAAGACAAAAACAATGTTTTTGGCTGTGCAGGCTATAGGGAGGGAGAGGAGGGGGAAGAAGGAAGCTGGAGACAGAAGGAAGTGATGGCTGAAGCAGACAGGATGGAGGAAGGAGGGAGAAGAAGGAAAAGTAGGCCACGTGGCGTCAAACAATGTCACCATTCACTCCAGTTTCCTTGTGTGTGTTTGTTTTGACTCGTCTGGCAAAGTGATACTTAATGCACCCATCAGAAGAGAACCTCCTTTCTACTATATTTACTCCTTTTAAGTGCTTCTCTTGTCAGTTCTTTCCCATTTTATTCACAGTGGTGGAGAGACATGGGAAATGCACGCTGTTTGCTCCACCATCACTATGTGCCTTTTCCTTTTCAATTCTCGCTGTGGTGGGACTCTGTATTGAGGTCAGTCCAAGCAGGAAAGTCTTTTTGCTGAGTGTTTATTCTGTGTGTGTGTGTGTGTGTGTGTGTGTGTGTGTGTATGCGTATGCACCAGAGAGCGGGTGAGTGAGTGTGTGCTCCATTAAAACTATTACCCTAGGCTGGTTGACTTGGCACTGTGACACAGGTACAAAATATGTGTCTGCAACAACGACAAGTTACAGACACACACACATGCAGGCAGTGTGAGCACAGGCATTGCTGAGATTGTTTGACTGTTAGTGTGTGTTTTGGTTCTCATAGTTGAGAGAATGTAGTGTTCACACAGCAGTTTCACTGCTCTGTATCACTGCCACCAAAGGAAGAAGGCATCCTGGTATCATAGTGTAAGAGTACAATGTCTGAAACCAAAACAGTTTTCAGTTTTCTGCCTCTCTGCGCACACAAAAAAAAGATGTTGAACATTTTAATGGAGAAAACTGCATTGTGCTTTAATCATCTATGTCTAATGGTCCAAATCAAAAGGCCTGAGCAATAAATCATTCAGCACTTTGTCAATATTTAAAGCTCTGCTACTGACATTAGTTGTAATTGTGAAAAAGGATTCTTGGTGCAACACAGACAGAGAGAACATCCAGTCATCTACTGAGGTGTGCTGAATGACATAAGGAGGTGAGGGTGAAAGGAAGAAAGAGAAGAGGTGAGTACAGAGAAGGGGAAAAAAGACAAGTTGCTTGAGGCTATTGACAAACATGGTTGAAAGAACAGAACATCTTGATAAAATATTTGGATGTTGCCCAGGTCTGACAACATGCAAGTTAAAAAAGAAATGAAGAAACAGAACAGATAGTCAATCACAGACTAGTATGATTTTGTTTAACCTACTAAAAAAATTGTGTTTAAGTTCAGGAGAGTAGCGGCTTCAGGATGAAACATGCTTCTGAAAAGATTCACATAGCTATATTTGAATTTGGATGCAGATAATGGGGTTTAAAGGTAACTACAGCTCACAGAGACTCACAGATGAGCCAATAAGCACACCTTCAAATTCTCAAATCATGTATGTGCAGGCCTGTGTATCAAATAAACACTGACTGAGCAAAAGAAGATGTGCAATAGAACTGGAGTTTAGCCAACACCAGACACAGGGCTAAAACACAGGAACTAAAACAAACAAAACAGTTTGCAATTCATTAGTAGTTGTTAGACCAGATTGTTTTGTCATCAAAATAACAAAAAAGTTCTAAGTTGACAAGTTGCTTGCAACCAATCTCAAACTAGTAATTCATGACAACCTTGTGACTGATCTGGTAATTTAGTCTACTGTCATCTGATTAACACACACACACAAACACACACTCACTCACACAAGGGATAAGTCCAGCATGGAAATAGTGGAAAAATACTGGGCTTGAACCTGCTTCCTGTCATGCTCCCCTCTGTCTCTTTATCTCCATGTCTCCTTTGATGCCCTTCCTCTCTGGCATTACCACTCTGTGCTGCTCGTATAAATCACCCTCAGTGTGTCTCTAATAGAGCAATTTATGGAGTTTAGGCCACCTTACTGTGGGCATGATACTGCTTATGACAGAATGAGAGAAAGAGTGTGGGAGTTTCAGAGGGGTGAACAAGGGTATAAGGATTAGGGATGCTTTGTGTCAGTCATCGCCTGCTGCTTTCCACCCCCCTTATATCTCTCTCTGTCTCTCTCACACACACACACGGTTGCTTATCAGGAATCTGCTGGTCTTACAATAACAAGCACATTACTATTGCCAGCCTCCTTACTTAGGCTCTTTTCTAACACCAGTTTTGGGTGATGAAAAACATGTTTCTGAAACGTGTGACCCCAGAAAGTACAGCTTTATAAAGGTCTCTTCTTGTTCTCTTAAGCACTGAAGGGGTTAAAGCACCAGCTCACCCTGCTACTTCCTGTCTGGGCACGTGACCTTGGGAGATAACAGGGAGGGGAGGTTCAGGGTATGTGTGGGAAGTGGCTGAGTTAAACAGAAACACTTTAAGAGGACAGAGTTGACAAAGTGACAATACTAATACTGTGTGTGTGTGTGTGTGTGTGTGTGTGCATACAATTAGTCTAAGTGGTAACTGGCAGCTGTAATGAATATGTGGCCTCACACTCAACCATGAACTATAAACTACAGCAATCCATAATCAATGCAGTACAATACAATATACTTAATCTAGTCTGGAGTATGCAGACATTAACATTTTGTGTGTGTGATACTGTGCACCTTTGTGTGTGTGTGTGTGTGTGTGTGTGGTTGATCTTCATCTCTATTGCACGTCTAATCAGTTGGATGTACTTCCTCCCAGGAAGAATATGATGTCCTGTTTTGAATCATATGAAAAACAGAGAGAAAGAGCTGCAGGCAAAACAGCTTGAAGTAGCCTCTTTACAGTCTGTTTACTGTCAAATTAGAGACTAGAAAATGCAATTTATTTGTTTAATCTGTCATTTTTTCTTACTTCTCTCTCTTTCCAAGATTATCTGTGTTATTTCTTCCAACTGATGAGGGAAAATGTTACAAACAGAAAAAGTTTCTTAGTAAAAAAAATCAACTATTAATGTATCTTTACGTGCTCCTCTGGAGAGTAAGGACACACATAGCTTCTGAATGGTACTGGTCTATTAAAAAAACCCTCTTAAAACAACATGTACCCCTCATTTAGCACATCCTACCAGAGCCTCCATCTGTTTTGACTCTCCAGCCCTGACAGCCTTCCTGCTATCTCACTACAGATAAAATGCAAACGGCTCTGTCATGTAAAGTAAAAAGAAGCAGAGCCTCCAGAGTCTGCTGGTAGTGATGTGGGCATGTGGTTGTGTACCGGTGCTGTGTGGGTTGCTTCAGACTTATTGTAGGAGAAAGCCAAACCAAACAGGCTCCAAGTACACAGAATGTATCTTCATATGATGCCAGGAAACATTCATCACTATAATTAGGATGCAGGCACAGTAGTTTTGGTAGTTCTTACACTGTAATTAGGCGACAATAGCATATATATAGCATTAGTAAAGCTGAAGAGATGCATTGTACCATAGACTGAAGTGATGTCTTAGTGAAGGAGGGAATGACAGAGCTTTGGGTAGATATGTTTGGCCCGGTGGCCTTTTCTCTAGAAAAAATAATCTATGGTGAGAATGTCCTCCATGTCATTATCAAAGAGACGCAACATTTCAGATGTCTGCAGACAGTAGATATCTAGATTCAAAGCCCAATTATGACACTAATGTGGTTTTCTGTCAAAACTGTCACAGCACCAGTTTTGGCTCCAACCACAATATCAGAAAGTTTAATGCTGACTCACTCTAAAACTCCACCCAGAGCACACACACACACACACACACACACACACACACACACACACAGAGTTAAAAATCTATTTGCAGAGTTAAAGTGTAGAATGTCACCCAACCTTGACCCCTCCACAAAGCTGCCCACAGTCATAGCTGCTCGCTGTACGGTTGAATGATTCACACATCAGCTTGTTTGGCCTGACTGAACGCTTCAGTGGTTTCTGTGTGTTGACTGGACATGTCTATGCTGCAGCCTCTCTGGGGAGTCACTCTGCTGGTCCCTCAGGGTCACAGCCAGCCCCAGGAAGACTTGTACTGGCAACTGCACGATGCTTCCAGGGCTGGAGCTCTGCCGCTGTATCACGCTCACTAACTACTACATGAGGGCAACAGTTTGCCACTGCTGCTGCCCATTATCACTCTCTTTTTCAAGCAGCTGTTCCATTCAACAGTCAAGCAACTTTTAAAAGCAAAGCTCTGCAATATACTGATAGAAATCAATACACACTGCTACTCTTGAACACATTACAGCAGAAATGATTTAACCTGTGGCCTGTTTGTGTATTTTTCCCCCATTTACTGTACCACACTAAACACTCAGAAGTGATGCATTTAAATTTTCCAACCACAACCACAGTGATTTCTTTAGAACTGATAGAAGAACTGGTTCAGGCTAAAAATAACCACCACAGCTGGGTAGGCAAAAAGAAGAGCATTACCTACTAAAATTCAAACAGTATCAAAGGAAACCCCAAAATACTGGCCAACATTTTGATTGCTGGGTGACCAGGTGGGAGTGCAGTGCATAAACCTCACAGCAACTGAAACTGTAGAAACACCCAAAGATATTAAGGCCATTTGAGTGAAGTCTGAAAATGTTGTAAAAATGAAAGCAAATTTGATGCATTCTGTTAGCTAGGTAGAGGCAAATACAATAAATATAACTAACTGAGCAACATTAAGTGTACATATCACCTTTGGTTGCTAACTTTTAACCTTTACTTTCAATTTCCAAGCTGCTTTTAATGATTTGCATAAAAGTAAATGGTTGGAAAAACAACTTCTATGCCTCTCTCTCACTCACTCACTCTCTCTCACTCACTCACACACACACACACACACATATATAGAAAAGCCATCTCTCTTCAGCCCACTCTAATTACAAAATCCCTCATCTGAAATATGTGATCCCGACAGCATCTCAAGTGCCCACTTTCACCCTCCACCTCCACTCTCCATCTCTTGAGTCTGTCATTTCTGCAGCAGAGAACAGAGGGCAGATCTGAGGAGGAGATCTGAATGCTCCACAAATTCATACACAGACTGACATCGATAGGTGTGCGTGTGTGTGTGTAAAGGCTGTGTATGTGCAGGTGTGTTGGGTATATTGGAATAAGTAGCCTGGGGTGTTTTAGCAAATTGATTTTTCCTTTGTCTCCTTCAATCAATTACTTATCATCATGGCAGCAAACAAGCAATAATAATAAGCATAAAATACATGCATACAGAGAAGAGTGTGAGGAAGACCACACAAAGACAAACATGCACATGTCCTGTACGGGCCAGAGGAGTCATTACCACTACAATTGGGCTCAAAGAAGAGATTACGTGCAGATTAAAACAAGAATGCATACAAACAAGGATTACAGCAGATTATCATTATGTCACTCTTGGCAAGAACTACTAACAGAACCAAAAGCCTCAATGTTCATTTGTTCATTTGCCATGTCATTCACTGAAAGACTTTTTGTCATGGCAGTTTTGGGCACGAGTGGAGTTTGGCAGCCCCCACAGGGTCATCCATGTATACATATTTTCCATTGGTTTTCATGCACTCTTCTCCACAGGAACTTCCATGTTCATTTGTGCAGCCTTTTAATTTGTTCTGCCATGATTGAGATAAAATCTGAGAGGATTTCAAAAGGGATTAGAGGTCATTATAATTCTTTCATGCTGATCAATCATCAACACAACCTCTGACTTTCTGAACACTGGCAAAACACTGGGTAATCTAATAAGTTAATGCTTTGGTTTGTTTCCATATTCAGTCAATCAGCTCCAGGATAAAAAAAAACTCAGTGGGTGGCTCAAGTAGATTATCACACAGACAGCCATGGTGTAAAACAGTAAACCTAAGAGGAAACTTAACTCTTTCTGAATGACGCCCTTATTTTGACAAAGTGCAGTCTGCATTCCTGAGACTCTTCTTACTATCCTTAAGGTTAAAATACTAAAGATTAAATATGAAACCTAAGGAATAAATCAGTAATAGAAAAAAGGAATGCTGTGGCCGTTACTTTCACTGTCCAGTGAATGACCTATTTTACTTGTTTAATCTTTATTTAGCTCCGCCGATGGTTTCGCTTACTGTGAGTGAGTTAAAAAGATCCTGTGTCAGTCCCAACAGGATCATCCTCTTTTTTTCTGCCTGGCTACTCTTTTACTCTCCTCTAAAGTTTGTACAGAAACAGGATCAAACCGTTTCGATGGGCTTTTTATGGCACTTACAGGCCAATGATAAGTAGATTAAAGTGATAATCCACCCAAAAACTTTCTGAACATAAAACGCACATCCACTGTAGTATTAAAACATGGCTGGAAAGGAAGTTTAAATGGACATTTTGATATCTATTTTTTTGGCTTTTATACTTATCACCATTGGAACCCACCATTATAACAGTTTAAGATGACCACAGCTCATTTATTCCATAGTCATTTCATAAATTAATTCTTTGCAGATTTTATAGCTTAACACTTGTTGATTTGTTCAATGTGTGTGTGTGTGTGTGTGTGTGTGTATGTGTGAATGATACTGACTCTCTTCCTGATGAATCAGCTATTTGTAATCATTACTGTCACTCAGACACATTGCCCAAATATGGTCAGTTGTTCCTTCCTACTCAGACACTAAATGCAAATTCCAAGTAGACACACGCACAACACATAACACATATAGTATGGTAAATGAAATAAAGGAAAAAGGAAACAAAAGCTATTTATGATGCGCCACTGAGCTAACACAATATGAATTGTTGTCCATCATCATTAGAATTGTCTGACAGAAGTAACTGGTAACATTATTCCTCTGTCATTTTTACTGCCAGACTATTTGTCTATCTGCCTGCCAGCTGTCCGTCCATCTGTCCACACATCTTTCATCCATCCATTTCTTCACACAGCCTTTTTAACCAGAGCAGTTTTCATAACAGCACAGGAATCCTGCCACATGACGTCCAGTGCGTTGTGATACCACGAAAGCTTAAGTTAGCTTTCGCACTGTGGTGACATCATGGAGGATATGAAGCCGACATGGCAACGGTGCTCTACCCTGGCAACCTCTTGATCAGTCTGACACCATCCACCTATTTCGCGGCATACACATTATTAACAGGTAAATCACTGTATACTGCTCATGTATAGTCTCATAAGCGTACAATAAACACATCATACAAGCAACACAATCAGAGACAGCGAATAAAGCCATAAACTGGCATATGCTTCCCTGCAATTAACCAACAGCTCAACTGGCGTCTGCTCTTAATGCACCTCCTGGGACTAAAATACACTCCTGAGTGGATCTGTGTTACCTCACTCAACCTGCAGGCAGTTGGCATTATTTACAGAGACTTCACGATAACGACTCCATATACCAAGCCATGCCAGCTGCAGCCAACTGACGTCGCAACTGTAAAATATTAGGATAGTGGCTTTGTTTGTTTCCTTGTCTTAATATGGTTTCAACAATGTAGCCAATAGCTGCACCTCACCAAAACCTCATATTCATCTTTCATTTAAAAGCCCTGTTATAGCAACAACACCCTGGAGCCACATATAGTAATAACACTGGCCCGTGTATCAAGCTGCATCGCTATTATGCCCATGCTTACTTTAAAAGGCTTCCTCAAGGGTGCTAGGGCTTTCACAAAGTACCTATAAGAACGACCACAAGGAGTGTTCGTCTAAAACAAACTGTATGACACATTGTAGATCATTTAAATAATGAGCAGAGAAGCAAAGGAGCACTTTAATATATCACAGTCATTATGTTTATGGAAGCAAACGACAGTATTAACAGGCTGAGCCTGTTGATTGTTCACACAATATAAACATTTGTGCTGTAGTAGAATATGAATGGATAACACACTTTCATAAACTTCCCCATTTAAACAAGTTACTGCCTGCTGTTAGATTCGCTGAAGGCAGTCCAGTTTCGTAAGCAATCTCCAGACATGCCCCGCTTGACTTGTGATCTCTAAGGTAAAATGGTTTTGTTAAACCCTTTATTATTTAAACTCTTCACTTGGCTAACGGCCTAATCTGTGTGAAGGAGGATGGAATGACAAGCTCATCAAGCTTAGCTAGCGCTGAAACATAACACTGAAGGCTTCACACGGTGGAAAGGTGTGAGGCAGTCAGTATGTACTGTACAGGCTATGCTGGTTGATGCATGACAGAGCATAACGTGGTTATGAGAGACAATAAAGACAAACAGTAAGGGGAAGAAAAATATTAAAGAAAAATCACACTATCTATTGCATAAATGCATTCCCAGAACAAAATGACCAACATGGATGATTTTAGATGATTTTGATCTCCTGCTGCTCTCATTGGCTGAAAGGATAAATTAGTCAAAAGATCACTTACAGACAGATGTGGTGTATTACATTCTTTTATCCTAACATTAAACAAACCTTAACCTCAAACCTGAACCATGTTAAAAAAAACTCTCCTTTGTAAGTGATTGACAGCCAAAATTCTGCCTGGTGGTAGTTAAACTGTATTCTAGACACAAACCCTCACAAGTGCAATTTTACATGTGCAGATTAAGTCGGTGAAGCCAAGACGTGTGAGTGTGTGTTTGTGTGAATCAACAGGTGTGTGCCGGGTAGAATACGCTTTTTAGGGAAAGTGGTATGTTAATATTGTAAATTTTTCTATGTACTGTATATGTTTGTCTCACTCCTCCTTTCTTACACACTTCCTGTGACAACATGCATAAACATTCCTCTGAATGACTCACATCCCTCGTTCTCTCTCTCTCTCTCTCTCTCTCTACATCCCCCTCTTTCTTAATCCATGCCTTCTTTCGCATGGCCTTCTTTACTTCCTTCCGATCTTACTCACACACTAACCAAAAAAAAACAAAGAAACAACACATGCTTAGTGTCCCTCACTCACAATATTCTTGGCTGTCTGTCTTCTCTCTAACTTGGTTGATTTATATACTCATTGTCTTAAAAACCCTCACATGGTCTGTCAGTAGGTCAGACTACAGTACATGCTGACTCACCCTCAATCAAACAGGAAAAGAACTGTGTGTTCACCATGTAGAACCACATGTAACCTATTAACACGATGTGTGCGTGTGCATGTCCATGTCTGTGTGTGAGTGTGTGTGTCTGTGTCTGTGTGTGGTGTGGGGGGTGTTTACAAAGACACACTGAGGTCTTTCACTCCCACTGAGTAACAACCACTCTTTGTAGTCACCCTCTTACGTACCCTGAGTGAAACAGGGTAATACTGATTGGTATTCAGTCCTTTAAGTGTTTAAGCAAACGTTGCACACTCTATGCGTGTGTTTTTGTGCATGTGTGTGTGTCCTATTACAGTGTGAAGCCAGTAAAGGAGGCCAGCTTAATCTTTCACAAGCAAAGCTATGAAATTACAGCTGTTCCCAATGTCAGGCTTCCCCCAACTCACTTTTTTTCTTGTGACTTGTACAGACACACAACACCAGGATGCATGTTGTGTTGATATTGACCTGGGTGTAAGCATCACTTCTTTAATTGTCGGTTGTTGCAGACCACAACAGACTCACAGTAAAAATGAAGCAACACAAGTAAGGAATAGACAATTTACAAAGTTCCTCAAAATACTGACCAAATACAGCCAAAAGAGCACGAACTGTTCATTATAACGTATATGTGTAGCAAATAATGAATAGGGCATTTAAATTCTTGTACAATCCTGTATGGACTGGTGGAGACTTATTTTGAAAGGTATTTATATTTCCTACTTTTCCTGCATTTTGTCAAGTGTTTTTTATTTATTTATTTTTTAAATGTAGAATGTGCACACTTTCTATGTAAAGCAAATGTTTTGTTTTTTTAACAAAAGGCATAGCAGTTGTTTTAACTGTGTTCACATGTGTTGCACTTTATCTAGTGTCATTTCCTATTCAATGTGGGTGTTCACATTGAATCTTTGCTTTTATTTACTTCAGGTGTTTTTGCTGTGTCGCAGTTACTCACAACAGGTGTTAGATGAACATTTTGATATTTTTACATTTTGGAGCTTTGTTTTATTTATATTCATGCATATATTTGTTAATTTGAGGAGACATTTTTGTCCACTATGCAACACAACACAGCGTTACACCCACTACATTTGCACATATTTTTACATACAGTCAGCATTTGCGCGGATACCTGTTGGGATATTGTGGAAATATCCAAATACCACCATAAAACTTTAAAAAGTATTTGCAAAGTTTTTTTTATTTGATTTGATATTTTAATTGATGGTTACTAGCTGTGACTCAGGAGTTAGCAGGTTAGCAATCAGTGTCTTGTTCTGTTTCATTTTTGACAATTAACAACTAATGTGGTGAAATACTGCTACTCTTGACTAAACTAAAACATAGTTAAATGGGATATATGGTATGCTTGTCTGCCTGGCTTGTGATACATGTGGGGAATCCCTGAGTGACGGTTTGTTTATGGCGTGACTGTAAAAGCAGGAGAGAAAAACACAGAACAATAATTTAGTTAACTTATTCAGCTGTCAGAAGGCACTGAATTGTTTTCAGTGCCTGATTGAGTGCTACTGCAGTTAGAAAAGGGAACTTTTGTGACTGCCATTGCATTTTCTTTGTGTATATAGCATGTAATAGCAGGGGACACATGTTACAAAAACACTCTCTCCTTCTCTGACATCCCTGCCTACTCCTACTACATTTTCCTTCTCCTCTTGCCATCCCCTCTAGTTTTTTTCCCTTCTCTTCCCCCGTTCATTGCATTCCTGCTCACCAATCCTGCCTCTGTTCTCACTCGTGTCCCCATCTGTGTTTATGTGTGTGTGTGTGTATGTGTGTGTCTGTGTGGCCACGTAGGACCCTGGAGTTTGGGGATTGGTCCGCCCACTCGCTCCACTGTTAACTATGTAGCTACTGGTCAGCTCCAGTGTATTATGAGCAGAAAACACAGCAAACTGAGAGAAAAAAAAGTCTTTACTGACACATAAACTTTAAAGAGCCCAGTTACTATGGAAATGTTATCAAGCCTGGGCTGAAATTTAATCATTCTACTAGAAGCGGAGCTGTGGACTTCATGAGTGTAACCCCCGCTCTCCTCTTCCCCAGAGTGAGCTCAAACTAACTTAGCACCTTATATACAAAGCCAGTAATAGAGTGGGGGCTCCATAACAACTGAGGACTGCATACAACTATACACAAATATATCTACCCTTAAGGAAACACTCCCTTTTGTTATAAGTTGCGTAACTCTCCTAACATTTCCTACACCTTTAGTGTTTATATTTTCTAACTAATACTGTTTATAGATGGGTTTAAAACATAAATTGTGGAATGGGAGGGAATTGTGGGATTTGGAGGCTATTGCAATAGCTCTGAACCTTTTTTAAGGATGTATCAGATGAACTCAAATATCCCTTCATCAACACCAACAGTCATGTTCCAAATATGTTCATTTAAATCAATTTGTCAACAACTGCAGAAGTACCCGGTACAGTACATGTACCACTGTTTGGGCACCTAATAAAACCTGGAGTGTTTCTTTCTATGTGCTAGTAACTGAAAGGCTCTAAATATAATCCAGAGTAAAATACAGGGGCTTTTTGGGAATGATGCAATTTCACTAAGCTTTCTTTCATGAAATGGACACAACCCTTTTTTCCACTGCATGGTTAACCAACATAAACATTTAACAAGCCTTGTTGCCATGGAATCTGATGAAGGCTCAGCTCCTCACTATTAACCATAGCAACTCTGACTGATAGGCTGACTAAGTGGCTGGATGAATATCTGACATGCTGCCTGGCAGAAATGACTGGCTTACTGCTTGTAGCATGTTTAAAGGGATTATATGAATGGGGAAATAGTTCATTATGAATTCCCTGTTGAACAAACTCCATGTGGTTTATTAATAGTTGAAATATGCATCCACAAAAGGAGAAAAAGAAAAGGGGAGACTGATAGTTAGGAATTAATGAAGGGTGACAAATGTGACAAATGAAAGTATGGATTATGACATGAGTCAGAACAAAAAGAGACACATGGTAAGAAAAAGGGAAAGATGAAGCAAGGAAATGAAAGAAAAAAAAGGAGTAAAACCCAAGCCACTTGTTCCTTGTCTTTGTTAGTGAACAGGGTTCTCCCAGTGCCCGCTCTGCTCCCTGACCGGCTAAAGCTGCCTCTCTAGTTACACTGTTTAGTAGCACGTGCTCCACATTTCCCTGTCTAAATGAGCCCAATGTGTCTCCATCACTGAACCGACTGTAAATTAATCTCTTTGTTGTCTAACAGCCTAGCCAGGAACGGGACCCAGACAATGAAAAGGGGGAACTACTGTGGATCGACGCCAAAAATAGGCATTGCCATTAGAGATGTCTGAGGAATGTGTGTCCAAAAATGTGAAATAAATCATTAATTTCCCATTTACACAAGTATAATCTGAAATGCCCGTGATCTGACCATAATAAATCAATACAAGTCTCAGGTCTCACTATCTACAATCAACAGATACTGTCACTGTGCATCCATTTGTGAGTTTTTTGTTTGTTTTTTTTTTGTTTTTTTTTGTGGGAGGGACTATTTGTGACCCTGTTGATGCAGTTGAAAATCTGACTCACAATCCACCATCAGTGGATTAAAGCATGCATGACTGAAAGAGTGTGTGGATTGGTGAATGAAGGACAGATGGGTGCAAGATGGGTGAATGAATGATCAAATCTACATTGAGAAAGAGAAATATCTACCCTGAAATTACACAGATTGTCTCGTATTGATCGCTGGGATCCGAGGGCACACAATAGATTAAAAATAAGATCTAAAACAATTAGTATTTCGAAACCACTTTGATTTTCTTCTGTTAATTATGAAAGGTCATACTGGAGCACAGTACTACAAAGATTTTCTCCTGAACGCACTCACTCATACTTTTTTGACTCTCCACAGCTTTGACGCATAGCATATTAATCCATTATTGGCAGACAATCAAAGCATACTGATTTTAAAATCCTCTGCAGGCCATTTAATCATCTCTGCTGGCATGTGAGTCTTTGTCGTATCCCTGCTACTTTATTATCCACATCTCACGGGATATCCCACTGGCTGCCATGAAAATCTCGATGAAACTTAATAGAGACAAATGTGGGATACACAAAAATCTGGTTTGGTTACACCACATGATAAGAGAGGTATTTCCTGAGAGACTCACACTCTTTGTTAACTGTGGCTTGGAATAATATCTGGTTACAGTTAAGTTATGGTTTGTCAGTTGACTGGATTTTAGACTTTCAGGTGCAAATGAGGAGACAACCAGATCCCTCAAGAGTCTCTGGAGGAAAGGGACAGCACAAAGAAAAGGTGCATTACTTTTTACTCTGCAGCTACAAAAAACTAACTTTTCTGAAGTGCAAAGTACTTTAGAAAAGTAAGTTTGATTGTGCTTCCAGTAACTAGCCTCCTGCACTCCTGTCTTCTCTCCCCATTAGCCTACTAGGAATTCTCCAAACCAGTTAAGTCGTTGTATTCCTCACGCTAGGAATAGAATGTGGGTCAATGCCAGCTCAGTAGAGTCGACATGAGCTTACCACCTACTGACGCCAGCAGCTACACCACAGCTGCCGCCAGGTTACATTATGACAGCACGGCTCTCCATGCGTCACCATGACCAATGGTTTGATGTGTGATAGTGCAGAGGGAGTCTAAAGTTAGCTTCTACACCTGATGGTTATGCACAGTCATCACTACGGTCAGGGAGTTCATTATAAGAGCCCAGCTGAAAAGATATATCACTGGACCCCCTACCCAGGCGCATCAGTGTCACCTCATTTATCTCTTGTCCCCTCTGACTCATGACAGTAGCTCTCTCACCCTCACTCAGCTTTGTTCTTCACGTAGGAGAGACAAGAATGGTGGGAGGGGGCATGAAACAAGGGTCCCAGCTAAAGATACAAACCAAAGACACAACCAGACACAAGTCTCTGTTTTTCCTTAAATTTCTATTGTTAATTATTACTATTAAAAAGTGTTGCTGCTAACTTAATTTTCTATCCAAAACAGCTCCCAAACAGCAGCTGAACAATGCCTTTTACGACCAAACTATAAATAGTCATTTCCAGTCAACTATTAACATTGGATTAGATTAATTCACAGGTGTGCTATATAGCAGCTTCAGCCAATCAGAACAGAGAGCAGAGGCAGTCTATTTCATGATTAGGCTATAAAGCTGCATTATGCTACATTTAGCCTACCTGTGGGTGGAGGACTGAAGTTTAAGCACGAGGATAGCTGATATTAATGCCTGACATGAATTTATCACTTCTAGCACTGTTCACTTGTTTCCCAATTTTCTGCCTTCATTACCTCATCTACTTGCATATGGCCCAGATACTATAGGCTATAGAACAAGAGAAGCTAGGCCAAAAGCAGCGACAATGGGCCCAATAATGTTTCTTTGTCAACAGTTTGCTTTAAAACTGGACATAAAGACAAGCCCCAGACCTGATAAACTGACTTATTAGGCTATACCATAGAGCCCTATTACTTAGCAGAGCCGCCTGATCAATACGTTCGATCGGTTTCGAGGCCGGTTATTGTTCGGGTCTTTACCTCACAGTCGTAGAGGTCCGTTAGCTGGTCGATAATCCACTCCTCCAGGTTCAGTCTCTTCCTCAGCTCTTTACGGTCGTATTTGACGGTTACGCGTCCCTGCTTCCGAACGGGTGTCTCCGGTTCCTCCGTGGTGCCGGCCGGCGTCTGGAAATATACCCGGGGTTGAGGGCTCGTCTCCGGGCTTGTTACAGCAGCCATGGTCGCTCGGTTTTAGAGGGTAAAAAAACCCGGAGGTGTGGAAGTGTGAAAGGAGCGACGGGAGAGAGGCGAAAAGCGGTCTGTGGACGTGCGGCTGTTCGCTTTACCGCACTGAAAAATCTCGGTTGACAAATGTGAGACTTGAAATCCCCCCGAAGAAACAACGCTGAACCTGATGCTTTTGTTGTCCAAAAACGCTCAAAGGGACATTGGCAGTGGCCGGCCGCTTCCACAATACAAAAGGGAACGACGGATACGGTGAAACGTAAAATGTAACCGGCTTATTGCGCTATTTACAGCATGCAAACTCTGCTTATATAAAAGAGAAGGCGGTGGGAGAAGCAGAGCCGGCCTCAACTCTTCATTCAGTACAAAGAGAAATCACACGTCTCCCTCTCTCTCTCTCTCTCTCTCTCTTTCTCTCTTTCCCCACGAGAGGTGCGCGCGTGCTCTCTGGCTGGGCTCGAGCGCATCCGACGTAGCGCGACTGAAAAAAGAGAAAAAACCTATGTTGATCCCCCCCACTTGAAAACCATTTGACCCAATATTATCCTTTTCTTCACATATCATTACCCCTTTCTCTCAACTTTCATATGAGACGCGCGTAGAGTCCACTCTTCTCATCTTAACATGGTTCAACACACTTTGCATCAGAGGGACATGTTCTACAGCAGGCATCACCAAATATAAACACCAAAGACGGACACATTAATCTGTCTTTGTGCTCTCACCTCTCTTTAAAAGACTCCAAGTCATTATCCACAGTGGCCTATTCAGACTGAGTCAATAGCTTAACCTTTGACAAACTTTTTGACTTTCTGATTATTTGTCATTGTGTATACTATTAACCTGCCAGAGGCACGCCATTCTATACTTAAGACCAACTAGGCTGCCTGTGCTTTGTGCAGCATTTTGTTCTTATATAGTATCTACACAAATTTCCAGTTTGCTCAGGGACCTAACTGCTTCAAGCACTTGGTATTTGAATGCGCATTTGACTAGCTCACAACAGTTAAACTGTCTCCTCATGAATGTGAGAAATGTTTACAGGCAAAATTTCACACCTACATTTCACACTGTGGGAAAAGATAAGCCTATATTTTGCAGAATACAGACATGTATATATATATCATTATGTATATAACATGTTTGTGAAATTAGTTAATTTAGTCCTCTTCTAAGATTACACTCTGCACCTTGAGTGAAAGCAGCTGGAGCAGCAAATTGTCTTGTTTGGGATTGGTTTTGGAATTTAACTTTTATGCTTTATCTCCAGGCTACTGCAAGGATAAAACCACTGAAGGTGTTCCATTAACAGGAAACCAGTCACATTTTTTCACAGTCTGTCCATTGTGTTGTAACAGCAGGGAACCCCACACCCCGGCCAGGCTGGCTAATAACAAGAGTTTTAATAATAATAGGAGTGTGAAGTGAAGGGGGAGGTAAAGACAGGGGGAGTGAATTCATAATGTCTCTCCCTCCTTTGGAGTGTGTACGGGGGTGTTCATATCTGTCAACATGCAGATATTGGTGTGTGTGTGTGTGTGTGTGTGTGTGTGTGTGTGTGTGTGTGTGTGTGTGTGTGTCATACCGGCCTAAGAAACCATTTCATGGACATCCATGGCAACAAGACATAAAAACCTGAATTATTCAGTGAGCATGTCTGAAACTTACAGTTGAGTAAGCACAGACAGACCAACACACACACTCATATACACACACATACACACACTGTAACTTAAACAGTCATGTGTGCTGGCTTGTATATAAAAATACTGTCTCACACATAACATAAATAGCCATGCAGTTGCAATCACACAAAACCACCATGACACCAAATGAAACGCTAAATGCCTTTGCAAACCAGCTGTATGCATCTGCACCAGTACACTTTGTATGACCTGCCAGTCATGTTTGGGTCTTTTGACTTCATGTCCAACACAGACCTCTGGAGATGAAGGTTGGTATAATGTTAGCATGTAATATTAAAACTGTCGTGTCATGAGCTCAGATAATCTCACTAAGAACATCAAGCTTGCAAATAGCCAGAGAACTGAGCTTATTAGAATCTATACTGAGAATATAGCCATTGTTGCTTGTGTGCGTGTCAGAGTGTTGCATAGTTCAGCTGCTGTTGGGAGGACTTGAGGATAGATCTGACACAGACTTGTTGTTGCTTAACATTTATGTAACTGTATTATGTACAGTAGTCCTATCCACCCACAAGTCAATGATGAAATAGTTTTCCTCTGTGAGAACTGTATCAGGAGTTTAAGTCTAAAGATGCATGAATTTGACATTTCCAAACACTCTTTTTCTCTTTTTGCTAAAGTCAGTTATGGAAGATACAAAGTCTTCTCCTTGCTTGTAGTTTTTATTATTAGGTACTTATTTAGTTACTATCATAAAGTGCAATACGTTGTTAAGGATTAAACCAATGGTTCTCAACTATTTTCAGTTTGTGACCTCATAAAAAAAAACTGTACGTCAGTAAAATGCTGCCTATATATATCAAAACATCAGTACTGACCTAGAAATGAACCAACATCAGTCCCAGCCAATTTTTATGCATTAGTACTTTTATTTCTGATTCTCTTGATACTGTGATACGAAGTACATTTTACTGACAAAACTGCTGTACTTTTATTTCAATCCAGAACTTTGTGTGTGTGTGTTTGCCAGTGGAAAGGATCTGAGTACCTCTTCCTCCCCTAGGTACACTGAACACGACAAAGACATGCATAGTAATGAGCATTAGGGGAAGGGACAGATCCTGTTGTCTACTCTCAGTTTCTACTTCCCCCTATGAACATAAGTCACCACTCCAAGCTTAAGCCTGGCCAAACTTTACAAAGATGGTTTTACCTGTGTATTTATTTATTTATTTACTTACAACGTGGGCCAATGGAGCCCTTGTAGAATTGCTCTATAGTATAATCCTCCCTGTATTGCTTCCTACAAGGAAACAGGAGTTTTCTTTCCACATGGGGGAGCTGTTGCACTGTGTTGTCAGCTTTGTGAGACAACACACAGAAAGAGCACAAGGAGAAACAAGCCAAATGAGACAGTTTTGTCTAAGTCAATGTACAGTATTCTACAATTTGTTCACTTTGTATGATAAGGAGTCTTTCACTGCACACACTTTTCTTTATCCCTTTTCCACAAGGAGAGGTCAGAGGTCAGAATCAAATACACCTGTGGAGACCAACACCTCTGGGGATTTACCAATAACAGATGACTGAAGCCAGGGCCAGTTTTAGGCGTAGACCAGATGTTTTGATATGTTGGCTGATATAGCTATAAATCCAGATGTTTGCTCCTTAGATGATAGCTGTCAAAATCACTTCACTGTGCTCCATCAAAATGCAGGTGTGGCTTTGAGAGTAAGTCACCTGCTCAACCACATAATATATGAAATGGCAGGTAATTTCAGTTTCAGTCCTGTAACAGCAGCAGTGAACAGAGCAAAAAGTGGTTGTTTTGTGTCTGTGCCAGTGACATTTAACAGGTCAGCACACCTCTACAGTGCTGCTGTCACTTTGGCATTTTGTTAATGCTGATGAGTGTCTGTGTAAATGTGAAGACCTTCCTCATACAAAAGATCTACACTGACATCTTGTCTCCTGGTGTAGGCCTACAATGTTAATGAAAGTTGTATAATTAAAGAAAAATTCAGCGAAAGTCTCCCCTGTGCAAAAATGACAGACTGTAGAGACATCAAAGACACATATGCACAGTAACGTGAACATGTTAGAATCATACAGAGAGATGAATAATCAGGTTATTTTCTATATCATATCCAAAAGTGGTTAAAACAACTCTAATACAGAATAAATATTCTACTGAGAAAATCTGATCTGTCAGGATCACCAGTAGATGTCTTGCCTTGGGCACCAAAATGTCCTGAGACAGCCCTGATTTAAACAACAGAAATCAATAAATAGTCATTAAAATAAAGTATTCTATTTCACACATTGATTGTCATGACTTCAGGCTGCAAATCACTCTCCCTCTCTCTGCATGATTGCTCTTCCTCAAACCAACAAATCAAGGCGGTGCACATACACAGGTAGGCTACACCCACAGTATGCTCACAGTAGAGGCCAACTGCAGCAGAGCTCAGACTGGTAAATCCTCATTCTCGATTGTTGCAGAATCAAGTCAACTGTGTGTGTGGAGAGGAGGGTAGTGGCACCATATAACCACTAGATGGCAGTATAGGATTGTACTGCAGCCATGTGGTGGCAGTGTAAAACAGTACAAATCAATGGTCAACACTGAGGCAGCAAGGGAAGGGACTGCCAGCTGCAGCTAAAATCATTTGGACAAAGTGGACTGTAATGAATGGATCTCTCATGAAAGTAAATCATACTTCTTAGTCATATCCATCTGCATGCTATAAATGCCTCTTCTGGGGAAAATTGTAATCAGCACTTTGCCTACACGCCTACATGATAGCTTTTCTTTAAAACACATTGACAATAACCCTGCAATGTTATGGAGACAGATGGGTCCAGTCTCTGATGAACTGTTGGCAATTTCAGGCCAAAATCTCAGCAGGGTTGTGGAGAGTAATCTGATCAAGTTTTTTTTTTTTTTTTTGCTACTGTTGACTGAGTCAGGCCTTTCCCATTAAAGCTAGTGTGTGCATGTGTGGAAGGGGGCAGTGTGTGGACAGACAGACAGAATATGCCTGTGTCTGTATACAATGTGTCTTTGTCAGTCCTTGGCTTTGCGTTGGAGAGAAAGATCTGGCTGTTACTAGAGAGAAAGAGAGAGAGAGAGACAGAGAGATAGTGAGAGGAGAGAGAGATAGGGGGTCTTCTCTTTCTCCACAACATCTTTTCCATGTGTCTCTGTCTGTCACTTTGTTCCAATTTTAACCTCTGTTTTCCCCCTTTTGTCTCTTTTCTTAACCCTCTATCAACAGGCCATTATGAGGCCTTCCTATTTTAAGCGTACTCTTATTCTAAACTCTTCCTCCTTCCCTGTAACTCTTCTCTCACTTTTTCTTTGTTGCTTAGTTATTTTCTTTCAAACACTTAGATTTCAGATAAAACAGATAGTAGGGAAGACTATATTGGCTTCCTCATTGCACTGAGCACAAGAATAGTAAATGTCATGATTAGATCTCACATTCATTCCTGTTACATTTCCTGTGAATGTAAACTGTCTTTATCCTTCCTCCACTTATCCATTCCCCTCTTTCCGCCCTAATCCTCCTATTTTTTGTGAATCTTTTATCATTAAATGATACTTCCTTTAGCTATACTTGTCCTCTTTTGCTCCATTTCTTCTCTCAGCTTTGTCCCTGTCTTTTGTGGTTTACAAGTAAAACCAGCATGTTTTACATGAAAAGCAACAAGTAACCTACAATGCTGTGCTAGCAGTTGCTTTGAGCTAAATGCTAACATCAGCATGTTTAGCAGGTATATTGCTTAGCAAGCTAACATTTGATAATTTGCATTAAATACAAATTACGGCATAGGCTGACAGGAATGCCATTGTAGTGTTTCAGGTATTTGGTCGCAACATGAATGGACACGAATGTACCAAATTTACAGTAGTTGTCAGTAGTAACTAAAAACAAAAAAAGTTTGACCTGCTACTGATGCTACAGAAAAAGTCAAGGGGTCATCAAAGTCATTATGCATCATCCTCTGGGAATCATGAATTTCAGAATAAAATTTAGGCCAAATCCATCAATTGGATGTTGAGATTTTAAATAAGTGACCTGCTGGTGGCACTGGAAAAAATCTCAGAGAATTATCAAAGCCTTTAGAGGTCATCCCCCAGGGACCATGAATATCCATTAGATAATCTTTGAGATATTTCAGTCTGGACCAAAGTGTTGGACCGACTGACTAACGGACATACTGAGCCATACCATTATCAAGGCTAAAACCAACCCCTCATGTACTTCAAAGACATGAACTACAATCATGAACATACACAGGCACAAACACACACACACACACACACACACACACACACACACACACACACACACACACACACACACACACAGTAACTATCTTTTAGTGTGAACACAGCTGTGATAGATCTCAGGTGAGGCTGAACTTTACTGCAGAAAACAGGACCAAGGATATCCTCACCAGGTCTTGATCTTATTCTGTTGGAGTTACAAAACCACCACCCTGTGAACATGAGAGACCTGATTGGACTATAGTCAGACATGTACTGGGAAGCCAAACCATTAAACAGAAAAATGTTGATAAGTTGATACTCAGAAGAGAGAAAAACAGCGAAAGGCTTGTACCCACAATTTCATTGTACTTAACTGCACAATGACAATAAAGCCTATTCTATTCTATTCTATTCTATTCTATTCTATTCTAGAATACAAAACCGTTTGTTGCCTAACTCCATATTTATTCAGATGAGCACCATGTACAGTATGTCCCAGTGACCAATGAGATGAGGACACCTGTTGGAGTGAGAGATGAGATAGGAAAAACACATAGGAGGAACGGAGTATGTTTAAATGTAACAGCAAAAAATAGAGAGACCTAAAGAAAGTATATGTAAAAAGAGAGAGGGAGAGAGAACAGGAAGAAGCGAAGCGTGAGGTGAGTTGAGGACAGAAGCTGTCTATTGATACCACAGGTGCCTGCACTTCAGATACAGCGTTCAACACAACATTGTTTGGCTAAAATGAACTTCATTTGTGTGTATGAGAGAGGAGATCTGCTGTGTGTGTGAGTGTGTGTGCATCTTATTATGGACCAGAGAAACACAATATCCCTGCTTATGCGTGTGTCCTGTGCTGTTGAAAGAATGCATATGCATGTGTCCATCTTGTTTTTGTTTGTTGTCATTTGAGAGGTTGTGTTTGTGTGTCTGTGCATCTGTGTGTGTGTGTGTGTGTGTGTGTGTGTGTGTGTGTGTGTGTGGTGGTTCGAGATCAGATTAATCAACGAGTCTAGCTGGACTCAGTTACAGCTCAAATATACCCAGAGACACACAAACACACACACCAGTGCCAACCTGTCTAGCTGCTAAATTGTTAAACAATGTATCTTCCTCCTGAGGGTCATGTAACACTGACACAAGTACTTTCCAGACACAAATATGCACTTGTGCGTTTATGATTATTTCTGATTGATTCTTTTGGATTGTTTCTTGGCTTTCCATCTCCACTCTATGGTTTTGGTCAAGCAAAAGCGAACCAGTGGTAAGTCACTCCATCACTCAGTCAGCAGGCTGCAGCATAGCAGACATTCCTGCTGGGTGTAGTTAGGGAGTTGGAGAATGAGAATGGTTGCCAAAAAATCTGTTGCTCTGTAGTGTGTGTTTTTTTTTTTTTTTTTTGAATAGCCTAAGTTGTAATGTTGCTTGGCAGCAGGATTTGGACGGAATCAGACTGCAACTGTGCGGCCTCTTTGCTCTCACGCTTCTTAAAACATGATATGTTGCCACTGATCTGGAGGAGGCAGGGGAAAGTTACCTGATGACTTTCAATGGCTTCAATTACCTTAACCCCACATCCTCTAAATTATTTCCTATATATATAATGCAGGTTTAATATTATCATTCATAAAATATGTCTTTAATCCCACAATCTGACTGCCTGAGTAGCACTAGCACTTATCCTCTATTGCTTTAAAGTGAACTCTAAGCTGATTAATGATTTCCAATAACTGCTATCATGTTTTTAATAACATTACTGGCTATATTAGCAATCTGTTACTGTCAGCACCAAGGTAAATAATTTACAGCAATTAAAGGCAAGGGTAATTCAAAGAATTAAAAGAGCCCTTTGATTACACCTTTGCTCCTTGCAGTTTAATAGTCAATAGGAAATTACTCCTCAGGCCTGTATGTGTGCTTGTGATATTAAATAGAGATCTTAAATTTTTATTTATAATTCAGTTCAGTTCCCAACCTTTTTGGCTGATGGCCCCTCAAGGAATAGCTTGACATTTTGGGTAGTACACATAATTGTTTTATTGCTGAGAGACAGATAAGACGATCAATACCACTCTAATATCTGTCTGTTAAATATGGAGCTAAGCCAGTTGAAGATTGGATACAGGGTGAAACAACAAATCACAATGTGTGTGTGTGTGTGTGTGTGTGTGTGTGTGTGTGTGTGCGTGTGTTTTTAACTTTTTGTGCACACTAAACGCAATAAAATGAGTCTGTGATCCCTTGAGGTGACCCAGCACAATGGCTTTCTACATGGTTTATATTTTTATATGTGCTACAGTTCATGGAAGAGAAAGAGAGAAAGAGAAAATCTGATTTTACATATCAACATTGGTCTACTCTTAATGGGGAATACTACTCAGTGTGTACGAACAGTTCTATAATGTCTCCTGTAGCTTCAGGACGTTCCTCAGAGTTAAAGAAGACCCTAATGATGTCACCAGGGTTATCATGGATTGTGTTTAGAGACTACAGATGTTTTGGATGAAAAGTTTGCTTTACAAAATGACAAGAGAAATAGGTATTTAGCATGCAAAGGAGGGTCCTATGAAAGATGCCATAGAGTTGCATTATAGGAAGTGTAGGATCCAGCATTTTTTGAGCTAGGGTCCAAAAATCAGGATATCTCAACTTCTGCGGCTTTGATTTTGGCAATTCTTTTTTTAAAATGTTGCTGGCGTGTCCTCTCACTTTATGGAGATACAATATTAAATCACTGGAATGACGCTTTAAGTTCCTGCAGCATTCAGAGAGATTTGGAGAAGTGATGAAGTAAACATAAAAGTTGTGAAAACTTTTAGCATTGGTCACCACAAACTGGCTATATTTCAGGAAAGGAAAGTGTGTGCATACTACAGTATCATGTTCATATAAGCCGTCATGTAGACGTTCTGTACATTTGAGAAGACAGGCAGACAAGCAGGCAGGCAGAGGAACTGAATTAAAACACACCCCTTTTACACAAACTCTGACACCCCCTCTCTCATTTCTCATTCACTCAGCCCTATCTGACGCCGTCTTTCTCCCTCTCTCTCTCTCTCTCTCTCCTCTCGGAATCTTCCCTTTTTTTCCTCAACAGAAAACATGCAGGGAGGAGAGGAGGAGGAGAAAAGAAGAAACGCGTCGGAGGTGACAAGAGAGAGAGGAAGCAGAGAAAGTTGGTAGAGGAGCGAGAGGGCGAGAGGAGAGGAGAGGGGTCGACCAGATGGGAGGAAGGAAGGAAAGGATTTCTCTGCGGGCTCAAGTGCGCGATTAAAGGATTCTGCATAAATAAACAAATATATGAATCAAAGCCCATAATAAAAAGGGGAATTATAGGCGCGCCACCGCGTTGCGTGGACGCGGACAAGACAGCGGCGGTGCGCGCTGCAACAGCCAAGTCCTGTCTTTCTCTCTCTCTCTCTCTCTCTCTCTCTCCCTCTCACTCTCTCTCTCTGGATTTTACTCCTCATGTTCTTCAAACTCTCGGTGAGGTTCACTAACTTTTAAAGTCGGTGTCTGTAAAAAAAACTTTCCCTCGCCGCGGCCTTCCAATTAGCTTTCTCCCCGGAAAACAAAAAGAAGCTCCGGAGGTGGAAGTGGAGGAAGGAAGAGCGTTTTTGTTCCTTCCGAGGAGTCCAGCTCGCCGCAGCCGGAGTTTAGGCGTTGGCACCCGGGCAGGCAGTCCCTCGCCATGGCCGGGGCCAAGCCGGGAGTCCACGCGCTGCAGCTCAAACCCGTGTCCGTCCACGAAGCGCTGAAGAAGGGAGGCAAGTTCATCAAATGGGACGAGGTGAGAATGAAATGTTTGAAACTTGTCTTCAGCCCAGACAGACACTTAGCACATTTGTCGCTGCCTTAAAGCGAAATGAATCAGATTGTTGTTTCTTGTGTTCCTGACGTGACCAACTTTGACTGAAAGACGAGAGACGGACAACATGAGACATGACAGCCTGTTTTTGACAGTAGGCCCACTGTTGTGAAGTGACACGCGAGACTGATGTGTGAGTGTGTTAGTAATCTACAGATAATGTGTGTCTGCAGTGTGCAGGTGTGTGCACACCTTCACAGTCCTGCGGTGAACACAGAAGCCCACTATATTTGCGTGTGTGTGCGTTAATCAGATACTCTAGTAGAAAATCCCCCCCCCCAATAGTTGCCAGCAGGCAGCAGAGCTTGAATGTGTGTGTTGTGTTGTGTTGAATTCTTGTCAAGCCGGTTTTCTTCTGGCTCAGGTTTAGACGCCCTATCCACCCTCTTTTCTCCTTCTTTTTCCTCTTCTTTTCTCTGTCGTCCTGCACCTCTCTTTACTCCCCAGCGAGAAAGCACCTGTCTACCTGGGCACCGAGAGAAGTTGCCTCAGTTTGGGAGCTTTGAGTGCATCCAGAGCTGATTTATTATTATTATTGTTATTTGTTTGTCCCCCAGGCTCTTTAGATCCCGTTCACTTAAAGGATTTAATTATTTTCCCTGCACTATTTTTCCTCTGCGTATTTCTGCAGAAGTCTGTCTAGCAACCCTGACATGCACTTGCCCGTGTCATTGACCGTAATAACTGCGTGTGTGTGTGTGTGTGTGTGTGTGTGTTGCACTTTTTAGACAAGGTCTAGGGCCATTCTGCAATCTTCTCCAAAGAGAGAGTAGGTGTGTGTGTCCATGTGTCTGCGCGACCATCAATGATTAACTGAGAGGCTGACTGAAGGCCTGTGTCTTCTATTTGGGAACCCCTGTCTTAGATTTACAACACAATTGCATGCAAGATGTGTGTGTTTATGTGTGTGGATCAAGGTCCGTCTTTCCATAAGGCTGGTACCATAAGTATACAGATGTTAGGTCAGGTGTGGTGTTCACACTTGTACATACACAGACACACACACAAATGCACACATGCAATCTGCAGGGTCATTTTCAGAAAAAAATTGACAACATAAGTGCTAAGTAAACAACTTGTAATAATGACGCGGTGAGCCTGTGTGTGCATTGGTGTGTATGTCTGGCCTCCAAAGAAGGGTCTTGTCACGCAAACAGTGCATGCCATGTCCTTTTGATTTCCTTTTTTCTCTCTCTCCCTCATACACACTAACTCTCTCTGTCTCTCTCTCTCTCTCTCTCTCAAAGGGAATTCCCAGGAAATAGTTATACTGGTGATTAAGTGTGTGAACGCTTGAAAACATGCGCATGCTTTCTATCCGTCTATCTTTCATCGCCTCTTCCCCTCTATTTGCCATTTCCCTCTAGAATCAACAAATGTATTATGGAGAATAAATGGAGGGAGAGAACAAGTTTTGGGGAGGACTGAGGGAGAGATGAGAGAGACAAAAGAGAATAGCTAGAGATCATAAAACAATTCAGACATTACTTTTGTGTTGGGGACTAGATGCCAAAGATGCTCCATGAAAGGAGATTATTGTTGGGATGAAAAAGATTTGACCTCTAACCTGTTAGTCCTTACACTCCTCAAATGAACTGTAGGAGCTCATTATGAAGGCCAAAACTCCAGAGGTCCTTTAAATCTTGAATAAAATTATTGAGCTAAAGTGCAGTTATTCAGTCTCTTGTCTTGGTAATCCCACTTCATAAAATGAGGTTTACTTCTTCCATAAATTCTGATTGTGAGTGTTGTGAAAATGATGCATCTACTTGGCTTCCACTTAGAGGAAACTGTAGACACCATATATTCAGCTTTGTATAATCAAATGCAAATGCTGTGTAAAGACAAGTAAAGTTCTTTTACTCACTTAAACCATAATTTCATCCCAAGTTTCCATCAGTAATGACTTGTGACAAAGCACTGTTAAGTGGATTTCCTGCTGAATCCACAATGTAAATACAGTATTAAAACAAGTTAAGTCTATCAGTCTTATTTGCTCACTTCTATCATGATCAATCATTAGAAATCAACCCAATCAATGAATGACTTGTAGTTAAATTACTTTTTAAGTCAATTACTATTTAAGTTAAATGTAGATCTTTTGCTGTTAGGGTCCATCCACCAAACTCTTATGCATACCATTGTTGCAGTTCAACAGCTAAATGTTCATGTTATTTTTATTTTACCTTTATTTAAACAGAAAGTGTTTTAATTCTTGTTATGAAGGCAGTGTTTCCAAATGAAGTTGGTTTTGTGAATTATTCCAAAGCTATTGTGCGTAGTACAAACATGTGTTTTTTTCCAAGTTGAGAAACAGACTCTGGGGACACTGAAGGTTATCCACTTCAAATTAAGCATGACTCAGTCTGGCTCTGTTGTGCAGGAAACAAATAGGACCAATATTTAGTCAAATTGTGCTACAAAAATAATTGAACAACTAGTAGCAATTTGTTTTGCTCCCACGGGGGGAGTTGTTTCAAATTTATTGAGGTTAATATCCAAGATGTATTAAGCACCTGCTCATATGATAAACCCAACTGTGATCTAGTAAAATACAGAGATCACAGCAGAGTTTCTAGAAGTTTCAGGATGGATCTCAGAAGTGAATGGTCTAATGGGGACAGAGTGGTTATTTTAGTGTCTGTCTGTGCTCTGTTAAGAAAGTTGACCAATGGGTTACTGTCCCAAAAACTTGCTGTATTCCTTTAAGGACTTCGCAACGTGAGAAAAGAATTAGGACAGACACACACACCAGAAACTGCCTAAGGGTAGTGCAGTTTGTTTACATGAAAAACCCACTTTTGACCCCATCCCTCTCTTTCCCCCCATCACTATGTCCTTATGTCCTTGTTCCACATGACTTATTTCTTCACCCCCTGTTCGCAATCTCTTCTTGTAGCATCCCCTCATTTTTCATACTCTTTTTTTTTTTTTTTTTTCATCCATTCACCTCTCCTGTAGCCCACACTCATCCATCATTGAGCCGCCGCTGTCGTCTCCTCCTTGTTTTATTGTTTTGGACAATCTTTTGGTCTCACAACAAAACCTCTGTTTCTCAATGGCCTTGGGAATTCTACTGTAGGCCCATCAAATGACACAAACACACATGTGCACACACATACACAGACACACACACACACACACACACACACACACACTGACTCATGCTGGGGGGGAGGAGGAGGAATGCATTCCAAATTGACCCTCTTTCTTCTGCGCTTCGGCTTGTGTACACATGTGCGCTCATATGCGTGTGTGTGTGTGTGTGTGGATGTTTTGTTCTGGGTGTGTGTTTCACGTTGAATGACTTCCTGTTCGAGCTTGTTGTAAGGCTCCAAACCATTTTCCTTCTCTCTCCCTCCCTGTGTCTTTGCCTCGGCCGCTGCTGCTCCTGCTGCTGCTCCGCCCTCTGCAGCCCGGCCACAATTCAATTTAGATGAATTCCATTTGGAATTCAGTTAAAATTCCTCCTAAACAACCAATTAAACAAACACAGACAGACAGTTTGTCTACAGAGCAGCTTGGCTCTCTGTCAGTGTGCTGTGGAGTGCCTTGATATGAATCTTACAAGTACGCAGAAGTCAAGTAAATAATCACCTTAACACATAACATTAACATTTGCGTCCTTAGCAGAGTGTTTGCAGGTTTCTTTTAGCTGGATTATTGTCTTACATATACACACCCGGTATTCAAATACACTTCTGCTGTTCCACTTCCCTGTGCATTATGTTCCTATGCATGCACTTTTTTGTATTTATAAACAAAAGAAGACTTCATCTCAGTGCACAAACATAACCATATGAAAAAAGTGCACAACTTTTCCACATTTTTTGACTTAATCTTCACATTGCACAAATACAAGAAAACCAGAGCTTGTAAATAATGTCACATGGGATCACAAGTTGTTCATTAATTGGACAGAGTTTTTGGAACGTGACATCCTTTTGAGATTAGAGGTTCCGGCTCCACTTCAAACTTGTGTAACTTGAGTGAAGCATGATGGACCATAAAATGTTGCATTTCAGGGCTGTTTCCTGCAATTTGGCTAGGATTATTTTGTCAGACCTTATAGACCACACGTCCGTTCACTTAGATGAGCTCAGAACTAGAATCAGAGGACTCTAAAGACACTTAAATACTGTTATTGTCTTGAGTCTTGTGTTGTCAAACCAAACTGACAGCAGGCACTTGTTCCCCATTCACAAATATCCTGACTGGGATTTTTTCACATTTACTGTTTTCATCACCTCCATCATGTTCATATATCGATTGACAGCCATTGGCCCTCTTTGATGGCGAGGCTTGCTCTCTGCACTACTGCCAGAGTGTTCACTGACTTAGGGTCAGAGAGGCCTCTGACAGCACCTCTCCACGTTAAGATATGTTTTCGAGCATATTTCAACTCAACAACTTTAGGTGCTTGCATGATAGATTTTGAGGAATCCACGCACGAAAGTTGTAGTTAGTTGTAAAAAGCCAAATGTCTAGCTCTCAGCTCCCTTGGAATTTGTTTGTGGTGATTTTCAGTGTGTCTTAGACTATTTAAACCTTAGTTACTGTCTATCAAGCAACACTGCAAGCAACTGCAGCTTAGGCAAACTGAAAGGGGTTGGGGAATTCTCATTTGCTTCCTTGCAGAGGGTATGAGAAAATTGATTCTTGTGCACTCAGATTAGCATAAAGCCACAAAGACAGACGCCCAAGAAAACTGGCTACACCACTCTGTTAATACAGGAATTGTTTGACACTCTGCCATCTGAATTATTGTAACTCTTGAGCACTCAATGCTCATAATCCATTAAGCAGCAAAAATGTATTTAGAAGTTGACTGAAAACATCTTTTCAGTGTAAAACACATATAACTTGAACCCTCTTGCAAATCTTCTTCCTGTATACATTTCCCCCTGCATGTCAGGACTTGCAGAGCAACTCCTTTTATTGTCTTATTTTGTTCCTGCTTGGCTTTGGGTTGATTCTTGTGATGCCAGAGCGCTGATGACGATGATCCTTGCACTCCTTAAATAAGATAAGAACTGTGCTGTTCATGTGTCAGCATTTACTGCTCACATAACATGCACTACATTTGATGTACAAGAGTCCTAACACAAGGCACGAAGATTTCATAACAGCTTGGAAAGCATTTTACACCTGAAACGCAACAGCTGTTACTTCAAAATGAAAAAATTTCTCTCCGTAGAAACAGATCTCTTTTGTAAGCAGACGTGCTTTGTCATTGTGACCTTATAGGAAAGCACAATGGACTCTGCTTGTGCCAGTATTTTCAGAAAGTGGATATTGGTTTAGCATTAGATAGATGCACGGAAGCAACAAGCCACAAAGTGTCATTATGAGATAGTGAAGGGAAAGATGTTTAGCAGATGAGAGCGGAGAAAGAGGAGGAGGAAATACGGACTTATGCGAAGTAGTGACGCCATGCCGAGAAACGCTGCTGACATCCTGACAGAGTGGTGAGAAACGAGGGATGGATGGATAGAGGGAGGGAGATGGAGAGTAAGGAGAGGAGAGAGGTGGAAGGTCAACCACAGCCACATGTGAAGTGTGGGACTGACATCTGGTCTGCTCCATCTCTACTCCTCTTTCACTCTGTTCAGAATTTTACCTCCATTTACTACACATGGAGCCTTGTTGTATCTCTGTAAATGTGTTCTTTTATTATCTTCCTCATGTTTGTCTGTGTCTGCTTCCTGTCTCCTTGGTTTTGTTTCCTCCTTGACTTTTAGTTTTGTTTCTCTTGTGTTCTCCACTTTTTTCTTCTTCTTTCTATCGTGTCTTCAGTTCTGATATCTGCTCAGTCCGGTTTGCTCTGACCTGCTTTTCGTGGTTGTCCCGTGGAGAAAAAAATGTGTCTAGTAACTTTTTGACAGAAAAATACCCCTGCTTTTAGGATTTAGAAAGACGAGATCTGGATCAGAATAAGCAGCAGTAACAGAGACATAGGTGGGGTGTTCAAATAGCAGGACAGTAACAGTTTATAGAGATTGAATTTTGCAGTGGCCAGTATGCTTTAAACAAAGTCACACATCATCCAACAGTGTCTGAAACCTCTTTTCCAGAGTCCCATTTGTGTAACTTTTTGAAACCAACAGTTGGATATTCATGCCCTCACGGAGAGACTGGCCAGGTGTGCCAAGGTTAGAAAATAGGCAGGATTTAAACTCAGAGGAGAGACTGTCTCAAAGTGTGCCCAGTTATACTGAATTATACACTTCATTTCATTTTGCTCTTCTCTATGACAGCCTGGCAGCTCGGGTGTTTGGTGCAGCTGCAAACACTTTTGTGTTAAAACACGTTCAGACTGCAGTTTGTCCTAACTAGTTTGTATGATGTCTATCTTGACTTGTGCTGATCAGTACTCTGCGGACAAAGTGCTGGTCCTATACTGATATTGGACACTTCAGCCAACTGCAGTAACTTGTAGGTCAGCAGTGGAGTTAGCAGTAATTTGGCGTTCCTAAGAAGGGGAAAATAGGGGAAAATTCAGGGAAAAAAAATCTTGACATGTTATTTTCTTAACCTGTATACACTGGGGTATTGTTCAGTAGGAAGAACATGGCAGGGTGAGTGGCTCGTTTCCTGGGAATAAAGTCTGATCAGATGAAAGTTAAATGACCCTGGTAGAGAATTTAAAGTGCAGGACAACAAAAGGACACAGAAAGTACTGAGGGTAATACAATTAAATCATACTCCCCAAAAAGTCCCAGAGTGGCCTCAAATATTAAATATTTTTGCATCTTAAGTGTGTGATGCTCCTTACAGAGATACATCTCACTAATGCTTCTATTTACCGACCTGCTAGCTTCATTCTTTCTGTATTTCCCTCTCTGGCCCCACTCGTCCCTTTTTCCTCTCCTCACTCCAGAGTCCAAAGGTTACCTACTGTCATCAACTTTTACCATGTTGCCAAAGCAGCAGCTCAAACACACTCACACTAAGTGTGTGCTAGCCTTCTTTCTCACACCACTCCTGCAAGTTGTCACTGAACACACAGCATGGCTGACCAAAGGTGCACTTGGAGCAGCCACTTTTATCAGTTTCCCACTAATGGCTTTCTCCTGACTGATATTTTACAGCACACACACACCCACATTAATTTATGGTGAGCGCAGTATGTAGGAAGAGAGAGAGAATAGATGTGTGTTTGTCTTTCTACATGTGTATGCCCTTATATAGATGGTGGTTTTCAAGAGGGGCTCATTAGCTGGTGGCTGCCCGACCTTAGCTTCAGAGGGTGGTCCATCCACTGTGTGTATGTGTGAGTGTAAGTATGAGTGTGTGTGTGTGAGAGAGAGAGAGAGACACCACGGTCAGGTAATGAAGGTGTTTGTCAGAGGGTCAGGGCATCTGGAGGGGGTCTGGAGACAGAGACACAATCTTCAGTCAATTAAGGAGGAAGAAAGAGATGGAGAGAGAGTGAACTGAAGCGATGATTGACGCAGAGAGAAAGACAGAAATGAAAGACTGAAAAGAAAGGAAGGACTTCAGAAGGTTTCTACATATGGTGGTTAATTAGGGAGTGGGGGTGAGGTCCAATTATAGACCTACCACCCACTCTCACACAGAAACAAACATACCATAGGGTGCATGTTTGTGGTAAACAAGGTGTGTGTGTGTGTGTGTGTGTGTGTGAAGGGTGTGTGCTAATGATTTCCTGGTTAGGTTTCTAAGATTTTGCCCTTAATTTCAGCTGGAAACTGTAGTGACCTTTTGTGCCAGGAAAGACATTTAAACATAGCAGTTATATTGTCATTGAACAGAAAAAATGTGGATAAAAACAATGATTATTTTCATTATCTATTCACCTCTTAATTATCTCTGATTAATTGCTTGGTCTACAGAATGTCAGAAAATAGGGGAAAATACAGTTACAATGTTTGTGCCATAACCAACAGTCAAAAAAAAAACAAAAAAAAAAACAGATATCCAGTTTACAGTGAAAGCAGCAGTTCCTTAGATTTGAGATGTTGGAGTATATTCAAAGAGTGTAAAAATTATGAATTGAAACAGGAGAAAAAGACAGAGATTAATATACTGTAACATAGACGTCTGTATGTCAGCAACACTAGAAAGCAACTGGCATGTATGTAAAACTCAGCAGCAGAACATGCAAATCTCCCTGCTCACAATGGCGTATGTGTGTTCTTCCCCATGACCAGTGCTCGTTGGAAAGCTGTAGGGGACTTGTTGTTGTATTACTGGTCACATGAGCCAATAGATCACATTCCTCTGGGTAAATGTATATGAGTATGTCATATATGAGTCTGGTCCCATTGGAATTCCCCATCTACGGCAAAGTGTGTATTGACACTGGATATACCCAAGTCGATTTATAGTGAAGAGAGGGAAAAGGTAGCATCGGTAGAGAGAGGAGGAGGGTGACAGAAACCGTGCCTGTTGTATGAAGGTTAATATACACTACACTGCTGAGGGAAAAGATGGATGTCCTCCTCTGCTTTGTACTATATTCCCACTTGTTTCTCCTTTGATCTGCCATAGTTACTGTATATAGCAGTCATGCTATAGTTTGTTTAAATGTATGAGTGCATGTTTGGGCACCATGTACTCAATTTTACATACAAGAAGCGTCTACTGCAAAATAGCAGTGCCTTCCATAATGTATATTCATCCACCACAATAACAATTTTTGTTTCAATTTCTTTAATGTTGCTTGCTGAGAGTAATGGAGCATGAAACAGCCAGTGGCCAGTTTTGAAAAACCCTAAATCTGACTGTCTTGCTTTTTTCTTTCTTTATAAAATATATAAGTTAAATTTGCCAGAGGAATGTGCCTGATATGGCCCATATGTTTTTGTGCATTTTGACGAGCGACAGTAGAGTACATAGGAAAACAACAGACTCATTTGCCTCTATCACTCCCAAGCCAGGCACTTTGATTTGCAAATGTTTTGCTATATATTCATCTGAGAGAAGGCACAGTTACTTCTGCTTATAAGGTCTGAAGCCGGCTATGTTTTTAGCTCTTTGGAAGTTGTATCATCTGGACTGTTTGCAGTTTCTGTTGTATTCAGATATTTAAACTTAGCAGACAAAAGATAAGCAAACGTTATGGCTGCAGATTTGCAAGTTCAGGTTTCACTGCAAGTTAAAGAACTGTTCAGTGCTGACATTTGCAGAGGAGCATCTGACATCAGGTCACAGCCTTGAGATAGTAATCACAGCATGAAATTGGAGTTGTGCAGTTTTCCACTGGTTCCAATGACTACATGCACATCACAAGTTCAGTAATTTATAGTGCACAGTGAGATACACATTTGAAATTAAACTCATAATTCTGCTGACATCCTGTTACTGGGTTTTATATAAAAAACATTGTAACAAATCCTGGTTACTTCATTGCTGTTGGTGTTCTACAGTGACATGTCTTGTATTAAAGTAGGCTCATATTAACCTAACTCTGAGATAAGAATGTACACTTTAAAAAGATTCAATTTACTGTTGTTTACTGAAGTCTCATGATGTGGTTGAACACTTAAATTACATGCCCTCTTCTTCTACTCCTGACCTTTTGTTTCTTTCTGTTTTTCAACCTTCACCCTTTCTTCTAACTCCAATCCATCTTCCTCCCATCCTTTTCTTCTTCTGCTAACCCTTTCTGTGTTAGCCAACCTTGGAGCCTAAACTTAAGGTATGTTCAGCTCCCAGAGAATGGGACAAAAGTTAAAACTAAGGAGACCTCTTTATGGAATAATTTGGCTTTTTGGGAAATATGCTTATTTGCTGTCTTGTGGAGAAATAGATAAATATCATGTGATCCTTAACGGTAGCATAAAGACTGTAAATGGAGAAATGACTTGGTTCTGTCTTACTGTAACAAAATCCAACAACCAGCACATTCGATACACAAATTAACACTTTATATCTTGTATGAAAACAAGTTGTGCTTTTCTGGGAGGGTTGTGTGCCTGACTATTTCTTGGCCCGGACTTTATTTTTAGCCAGAACCAGGCTAGCTGTTTCTCCTCGTTTTCAGTTTTTATGCTAAACTAAACTAACTAAGCTTCTTATTCTTCTTCTTATTTTATGATATGATTATTATGATTATGTTTGTTATGCAGATGATTGTTCAAAGATGCAACATTAACCCTTTCTGCCCATGTTTGCACATTTATGTGTTAAAACATGAAACTATGATCATTTATACATCACTTTTGATAAAATCATGTGGCAGCCATTTTGTTTGTTTCATCCCACATTACAAAATACCTTCTGTATGTAGTCAGTGGTTAGGTGTTTGTGTGTTGCGTTCTTGTAAAGCCATTTCCTCTGATAGTATGTTTGTGGGAAAGTTTTTTGTGGGTTGCCAAACAGACCTTTCTCTCTTTTCCCATCTGATGGTGATGACGTTGCTCATGACGACATGTGTACATGAGTCATCTGTCACTGTAATAACAAACAGTCTGGATCATCATCTTTTCCCAGGGTGTCTGGACGACATGTTTGTCTGTTTGACCAGAGTATGACCACTTACCACTGTAATTACAGAGCCAGTAGCTGTGTGTGTGAGTGTGTGTGAGTGTGGTCATGGTATCTTGCGTATGACTCTATAATGATGATGCTAATGACATGTTGATGCAGGTTCTTGTGCCATCATTATGCTGCACATGAATGAGAACTTCATGCTGGCCAAACTGTGTGGTTTCCAGCATCAAAACACCTGTTGCACGACACGTGCACACAAACCCAATATCCCCGTCTGTCTTTCTGTCTGTCTACAATCCCATAATGGCAATGCATCATAAAACAGCAGATACAGCCACTGCTGCCATAAACAGCTTCTTTCACCTCACAAGGTCCTTCTATATAGACATGAGTCTTATAGATAATAGCTGCACTAGAGGGTAAATTGGGTTTTTCTTCAACAACAGCTCGGGAAGAAAATGGCTCACAGGGCCTGTGTCTTTTTGGGGCTCCTCAGTGAACTCATTTTAATTTTAATGTGCTACAAGGTACGCAAGCAGAAGTGAGCCCACAATTCATTAAGCACCCCAATCTGTACTGAGATTCAGTACTTAAAAAAAGTAAAATGTTTCATACAGCTAGGGACTTATTTTCATAGCTGTATCATTTTAAAAAAGAAAAATGAATGAAATATAATATATAATAATATAATATATATATAAAAAGATAATATATATACTTAAAATTATCATGTAGTTCTTTTAATTTACTTGAAGTACAACACATCTAACCCTATCCTAATCTGTGTTGTAAATAGTTTAATGTTAGTCAGTTGTGTTCACAAAGTCAGCAAATGGATTACCTACGTCTATGGTGTAGAAACTACAACACTTCCTCATATTTCTTCTCAAATGGTTGGGTGTCTTTCTTATCCATTCAGAGCAGCTTCCTAGTTTTTTTTAGTGAAGAGAACAACAGTAGCCTGTTTTACTGACAGGACAACAGGGCATGCAGTGGGTCGGATGGACAGTGTTTTTTCGAAGCGTCCCTGAAATACAAGGCACGGCCTGTTGTGCTTGCACAAATACAATTCAAGATGGATTTTGTTCCCACATTAGAACAGTGGTTCAGATTTTAAATAAAAGTTTACAGCCCTATGGTGTACTCACCAAAATAAGACCCATTTTGTGACAAAGAGATTATCCTATGAGTGCTCTGTGACCATTGGTCACAAAACTGGACCTCACTTCATCTCTTCAGTTGCATCTGTGTGGTGTGTTTGGTGTGTGTCTGTGTGTGTGTGTGTGTGAGAGAGAGTGAGAAATTGATATTGTTTTGTGTTCATCCCTCTAACAGCTCTATTTCTGTTGTCGTCTAGGAGCCCAACAGCGGGCCTCCCACCCTGGTAACCCTGAAAGTCGACCCAGATGGATTCTTCCTTTACTGGACTGGAGGGTCCAACTTGGTAAGACTCGAACACACACACACAAACTGGTCTGTCTCAAAGTAGGCCAAATAGAGTGTCGCTTATCTCACAAAGTGGAGAAGATCAAATACAAATGGGCCACTCTAAAGCAGACCACAATGGATTTTTAATGTACCAATGTAACTGCCGATATGGATATTACACTCGTGATTGTTTACTTTAACTCTACCACATAGCTACACTCCCTCTTCCTCCAGCTATTTTGTCTGTCTTTCTAAATTGTTGTTTCTTCCACCTCTCTCTTTGTTTCTCTTGGTCTCTTATTGTGGTTTTATCCAGTCCATTAGTTCAGCCAAAATGGGTCTCATCAATTTGTCTCAGCCTTGTTTTCCTTCTCTTCTTGTTCCTCCTTCTCCCTGATGTCTTTGTGGTCTTCATCCTTTTAGTCCTCCATTTCTTTCACTCTTTCCATCCATCTGTACTTCCTAACAACCATCCTTTCCTCCTTATCTTACGTTTCCATGCTTAAGCCATTAGTTTAATAATATTGGATTTTATAATTCAGGCATTTAGGTGACATTATTAAGCGAAAAGCGAAAGCAAAAGGCAGTGAGTCAGCAGAGGGTTTTGCGTATTTTATCACAATATTCCTTTTAATATCAGATTATGATTATGTTGATCTTGAGAGATTTGTAAACATTTTCATTTGTACATTTGTGTGTGATGTTGGCTTGGTCAGATCAAATGACATTATGGAACAGCTCAATTAACTCCTCACATCTCCCACCACCCCCATCCTAATCCCCCTCTCTCTTTCTCTCTCTCTCACACACACATACACCATCTCTCTCTTTATTTCTGGCTGTCTATTTATCCAAAAGGCACGTATGGAATGACTTGGTGATAGCCAGAATTACCACAGTGTCGTGTCCACATGTTTTGGTGTGTGTGTGTGTGTGTGCGCATGGCAAGTGTGCGTGTGCCTAAGTGTGTCTGTGTCTTCATATCTGGGCCAGAGCACACGTCATCCTGTCTGTCTGCACGTGTGTCAGCATGTGTTCATGTATTCACATAACAGACAGTGTCTTTAAATACTCATTTTATCCTGATGTCTTTCTTGTGCATGTGCCCGCACATGCATGTGTGTATGAATGTGTGTGTGTGGTATTAAGATAATAGGCCATTTGCCGCCCGAGGTGTAATTGTGACACTGTTTAGCAAAGAGTCAGATCGTCTTTTCAACATGATGGTAAAGACTGTCTACGCTGTGACTGCACACAGCTAGAAACAAGGGACTCTTCAGATGTTACATCACTTGAAGATGAGCTATAAGTTGGCCATAGAAAGAGTCAGATAAAGAAAAAGAAAGAGAACCGAAGTCATCCTGAAAAGAGTATTCACCAGCTGAGCGTTACTCTCCTCTCACATTGTTGGACTCTCAGTGGACCGCTGAAACCTTGTTCTTCCTTGTCAAAACCTGGTGCTTAGATTCCCCACAATGCAACTTAACCACGACAGTAGAGTCAGGTATTTGGATGTGTTTGTAGCGACTAATAGGCTCGAGCTGCTAGCCTCAAGCAGAGACGAGCAGAGAAAAACAGAAAACATAAGTTGTTTCACATACGCAGTACTGCTCCCCATAACGTATAAACAGACTTTGGTGTGTAAGATTGGTTCAAGTCATCAAGGTTCTGTGTAATGGTTATCTGTTCATCTATCAGTAAACTAGCGTAGTTTACTGATAGAGCAACAGGATATGTAATGGGTCAGCTCTCTCTGAACCCCTGTGAGCACGATCACAGAAATCCAAATGAAGTATTGCTTTAACTGACTGTGATATGTTTAGTTGATTGGATCCAGACATGCAAATTATTCATTTTCATACTACCATGTCAGATTTTATCTTCAAAATACAAGAATTCCTAAGTCAAAGCAACTTCCGGCTCCCTAGCTGGAAACACTAAGAAAAAGCAGCACTGGTGCCACCTCATTTGCCTTTTGGTGCCACAATATTTGGTTTTTCTTTCAATACTTACTTGCTGCTTTTCATCTTTGCTAATGTTGACACGACTGAGCTGGACTGTGGCCACTGTTCTTACTTCAGTAGCGGGAATGCACCTCACTGTCGGTCACTGCCATAAAAATAATGAAATATGCCTGAAGACATCCAAACCTCCAAGGCCAATTACAGGGAGGAGACATGAATAAACAGGGTCAGAGACTGGCAGTGACTAATAATGGTACTTTATTTATGTTTTTTCATATGCTCAAAAGATTTACTGTGGATTACTACTTTAAAGTGTGGGGTTTAAAGTTTGTGAATAGTTTTTTCAACCATTACTGAGGTGTTTTTGAACTGTACTTCCCAGAGATAACTTGTCAGTCAAACTGCGTGGCGAGTGCCATGATGTGTGTTTCTTCAACTTTTCTTTGTATTAAGTTTCTGCAGTGACGCAGGTTTGAATTTGGACAGTAGACATGGAAAACATGCCCTCTGCTCCTCTGCAAAAAACCTCCTTTCGGTCTAATGAAGCTTCTTTGCGCTGTCGTAAGGTGAAAATAAGTGCACCCAAATAACTGTGGCTTTCCAGAAGTTCTATTTCAAAGCGACAGGGTTTTGATTCCAGCGATCCCCGAGTGAAGCTTTAATTCAGTGTTGTGGCTCCCCAGGAGATTTTGAACCAGAGCTGAAAAGAAAGAGGACATGGCAACACAGATATCCAGCTATTATTAATGAGAGCAGTTAATACGCTTTTACACAGATGACAAGGGTATTCTGGATGGAACCCATTTCTCTGAATAGAGGTACTCAAAATATTTGATCTCCTGTGCAGTTTTTTATTTTTGCTGCTCTGCTCCTTTTATCATTTTAGATGTCAAGAGATACAGTTTCAACTAGAGACACTCACACCTTTAATTTAAGGGTCCCTTGCATTTGGGCATGACTGAGATGTATTGTATCTGCTTTTCTGAAATTCAGGGTACCCATGGTCAGTGAGCAGAACCGGATCACACTCACTAAAGTAATTTTTTTGTATCTCCAGCAAAGACATGCAAGGACATCCAAAAGTCTGCAACCTAAAAATGTCAAAAACACTTTTGTAACAATGCTCAACTTCAGAAACCAGGATAGAAAGTACCACTCACTGTATCAAGGGGAGAAAGACGCAGTACTGACATAGCATTTTATATAGGACAGGCATACATAGACGTAAAAGATCAACCCCTGTGGATTTGAGTTTATAGGAACTCAGCACATGGACAACTTTTGAAACAACTACAGTATAGGTAATGTAAGGTATGAGAATCAAGTCACTTAGACAATTGTAATACAGTACAATTTTAGAAAATGTAATGAAAGTTTTTCCTTTCTCCATCAGATTCTGCTTTGTCATACAGTTAACACTGCAGGAATTTGTTGGCAATAAACAGTAGTTAGCTGATTGGTTGGTCCAACTCCCTGTTGTTTGTAATTGATAAGAAAAAGCACGTTAACGTTAGTATAAAAGAAACAGGCCTGCAGAGAACAGCTCCCTTGCATATTCACCTGTGTGCAGCCTGGAGAAATATGTTCTGGCCTTTTCTCTCGCTCCATCCATCACCGGTCTATTAGCCTCATTTTATTCCTCTCTCACTTTACTTGGATCACCTGTCTCCCTCTTCTCACCTTTCCTTTTACTAACTTTTTGTAATTTTTCCTCCTTAAATCTGGTTTATCTCATTCCCTCTCTCTCCTCTTGTGTAGATATACACACGTTCACCTTTTCTCTAGGTATACATCCTCATCCTCTATTTATTTTCTCTCGATTCACTTATCTCCATCTGTTTCATGTCACCTTCTTCTTAGGCCTCACTGTGTTTAACATTTTCCTTTATATATTTCTTTATTCTCTCTCTTTTTTTCCAGTGTTTCATTTGTCTCTGTCTCTGTCCTTTTCTGTAGAACAGAATTTGACTACCTTTTCTTAAACAATATCTTTCCTGCTCTACCACTCAGCTATTTTCTCTCTCTGTCCTTATGTAATAATCTTCCACATCTCCCTCTCTCTTCTTCTCCCTCCTTCCTTCATTCTTCCCTCACCCTTTTTCTGTCAGTTATCTCCCTCTGTCCATCTTTGTGTAATGTTTAGAGGTGCGGCTTACAAGACCTCTGACGTTTGTGTGTGTATCTGTGTGTGTGTGTATGTGTGTACTTAAAGCCCAGAATTTCCCATAATGCTTGAGTCAGTGGCGATAACAACTGTCGCTGACAGACGCACACAGGCACACACACATGCACACAGTGGCTTGGCAGTGAAATGAGGGAGACACACCCCACCACTGACCAGCCTGCACTGTTTTTCTTTCCCTTTCACTCACTGTTCTGTCATCCCTGTCTCTTTAAATCTGTACACTCTTTGCCCTTTGAGATGAAGTTACTCTTAACATGAGCACATTTTTACTTGTCACTTTATCTAACCGAGGCACAGCTACGTTCTTGTGATTTATATTCGTTATTATGGGTGTTCTGCAGGCATAAATTGAGCGGGGTACACAGGGTTTTAATTTCATTATTTAAAAGTAATGACAGCAGGACTCACTAACATAACATACAAGCCAGGTCGACTGTTAGTGTAACGTGGTTGATGCTGTTTGATGTAGCGCCTTGGAGAGATATACTTCTACACTGCTAATTCATGCAGTCCGAGGAGAGCTTTGTTCCAAATGGTAGCCTTAATTAAACAGTGCATATTTCACCAGCTCCCAAAGTTGGAAGCTGGTCATGTCCAGGAGGAGCCCAGCACAGACATGCTTTATTCTATAGACCTATTTAAGAGGAAGGAATTGGAACAGGAAAAACTATCATTGTAGACCTTAACGTTTTATTTTGTTCATCTTTACATTTATAACAGTAAAACTCTATCATTCCCTTTGTTTGGGACCTGCTTTAATCCGTTCAGTGACCCCGACGCAAACATGGTATCCAGTTTGGAAACAAATCCCATAATACAGTATCCGTGTTGGTCGGTGCGTCGGTTCCAACTGGGGCTAAAATGCTAAACACAAAGTGCGTGCCAGTGGCCGTGGGTTACACAAGTTCCACATGCACATCCCAAATCCACACATCTGTTACAACATATGCTTGCACCCTCCTGCTAATCCTGCTGTGTGTGTCCTTTTTCTGTCCTTGGACCAAACTCTCTTCCATCTCCTTTTTTACATTCGCAACCTAAATTAGACATTTGAGGTGTTTGCCAGATGTTGTTGGGGGGTACAGTCTACAGGATGAATATTTGTTACTCAGAAGATACAGATGGGCAGTAAATTAACATCATCAAATCACCAAAATGAAGGAAAATCTTTTGGAAGGATGGGATGTTAATTGTATTCAGCAGAACACCTTATCACACCATAGCCTTATTATTAACGCTTTTTATACAGAAGTCTTCCCAAGCTTCCTCAGAGAGGTTAAAACCCCTAATCAAAGTGAATTTCAGTACCCAGTTCATCTTTTCACAATAGAACTGGCTCTCTGTTGTAGATTGCTTTCTCACACTTATTTTGGCTGTTTTGAATTTCCTCTTGTCACTCAAATTTCCATCTTAGACTTCCTTCATTGGAAAGCGAATGCCTGGGCTATAGAGAGTAGACTCAGAACATGAGAATGTGGTGGGATTTGATGATTCATGTGGTTTTAAAAACCAACACCATGTAAAGCCTGTTCTCCGCTGCACTGCCAAAGAGCGCTAACCAGGCCAGATATTATTCATGGCACCTAGTTTCCTTGTTTAAGAACATTTCTGCAATAATTCTCCACACTGCCACTGCCAGTGCAGATGATTTGTCAGCCGAAATGTTTCCAATAAACGAAGAGTTTGATTTAGTGCCGTGGAGCTGACCCTGGCGGGCTGCAGCCTCACCTGCCATGACGGTGTGAGTTGAAATGCACCTGGTGCTACGGATAATCCTCCTCCTCTCTCTGTTTTACTTTGGCTATCCTTTCTTTCGCACTTTTGCTGTTGGCTGTTGCCGTGTTTCCACGCTGCTAATCCTGCCTCCATTTGTCTTTCTCTCCCCCCTATTCTTTCACCCGTGTCTCTCCGTCTGGGGGCAGCTGGTAGCCGTCAGGGATAAGAGGCAAAAGTTGTTCCTCTAATATAAACTGAAGGATGACATTTCCTCCCCCTCTGCTCTCTATCTTCTCTTGCTCCCTGTCTTCTGCCTCTGTATCTCCATTTTTCCCCTTCTCCTTCTCCATCTTACTTCTTCCCACCTCTCCCTCTCCCCCCTTCTTCCTCTTCTTCATCTCATCAATGCTTTTTCTCACATGCTCCTCGTCTCTCCAGAGTTATTGCTCTTTAATTTCTTGCAACAACACTTCTAATCTCCCTCATTCTCTCTCCTGGCGTGGGAAAATGGGCAGGAAGTTACTCAGACGGGGAGATGGGGGTTCTGGGGAATTTCGTTGCCCCCTCTTCCCCCTCCTCCTCCTCCACCTCATCCTCCTCCTCCCTTTCCTCTTCCCCTTTCCCTAAATTCAGCTCTCTCCTTCTGTCCTCCCTCCTGTCCCTGCTGTCCCTCCCTCCCTCCCTCTCTCAAGGTGCGCAGGTCATGTCAATAGCACCTGGGCTTTCAGACACTTGCCCCCAGGGATGTAATTGAGTCGCCACCGAACCCCAATTTAGCCTCTAATGGTGTGGAATTGATTTCACATACCTTGAACAGGTTGAGGGCTAGGACACACACAGACACCACAAACAAACACTTGCTCTGGTGTGTCAGGTGTTAGCTGTGACATGATTTTAACAAACAGCCCAGGGGGATGCTCTAGTGTCACCACATTCTATGTAACTGGAGTCGCTGGAAGTAGGAAAGTGATTTGAACTGTGACAGTCCAATAAGAGAAGATGTGTTTGAATGGTTTGGGTTTTACATAGGGCTAAACTGGGGTTATTCCATTTTCTGCATTGATTCACATGTATTTTTTTTTCTTGATGAATTGATCATTTGTCTGAAAGATTAGGACATTTTAATTAACATACTTCATTTGTTCAATCCATAGTAATTATGTGTTGAGTTTCTTGGCCTGACCTAGGCAGATTTTGTTACCGGTATACAGAGTTGAGCTAGTAGAAGTATTCTACTGACTAATTTTGCATCAAGTGACTATTCATTTCAGCTCTACTTTTTAATTATGGGTATGAATGACTTCACTGCCCTACTTTGAGGCATTAGAGCCATATCCAGCAGAACTGGTAATAAAGGGTGTGTGAACCATTGTTGGTGGACTGACATGCCAGACTGGGAAACATATCCAAAAACTGAAATGTGACTTGTGTTTCTAGTAACAGCTTCTTACAACTTTTCTGGTGGTGCTGCATGCGTTTATGTGTGTGTGTGTGTGTGTGTGTGTGTGTGTGTGTAAATAAGACAGCTGAATTGTTAGTAGAATGATTGTTGGCAGGTATAAGTGGAGATCTAATGGAGATTATCTCCTTGGCACAAGTCAAACATCCACAAGGAATTAACTTGGAACAAGGGTTTACATAACACACATACACACACACACACACACACACACACACACACAGACACACATGCTGGAGGTCATTCTTGCGCACACACCCAGTGAGCGGTTTGTTGGGGAAGTTGAGTGTGTCAGTTGATAATGTGACTGCTTCCTCCCTCTTTCTCCTCTCTTTTGGTTTCTTTACTTTGTTTGGTCACATGTTTTATTTTCTGTTGACATTATCTGTTAGTGCACATGGCAGAGCAGTCTTCATTTTCACTCTGTCTCTTCCTCACACACACATACTCACGCACAGCAGAGAAATTCAGTTCTTTACTGTATGATGAACTGAGACACTGCATGGTATCGAATCCATTGTTTAAGCAGATGCTTCCTCCAAAATTTGTGTTTCTGTGTGTGGGTGTGTATACACGGCACAGTGTAACATTTTCTCTCTGCTTCATGTATGAAGCCAACACAATTTGTCTATCAACAGCATAGATTAAAAATCTACATAGCTTTAAAGAACAGTTCTGTTTTTTGACAACTAAATTTTCACAGTCTTGGTGATCATTTCTGTCATAACTAAGAATAACGTATGTATAAAATTTATTACTGAGATCTGGGAACACAGCATCATTACTAATAAAATCTCAGACACACCAAGAAACGGTTGCACATGTAATAAATAAACCCAATGAAGATGATCAGTAAAATTATTATGTGTCTGTTGTAAACATTAATCATAGTACAGATCAAGCTGGCTGTAGTTGTGTGCACATCTGCGATATCATTTGTGTAAAGTTAGTAAAAATAAAACTTAAGTAATTAGGTTATATTTAATTTGAATGAAACAAAGTTTAGCTAGTTAACCCAGAAAAAAAACACCAGGAATCAGTGATTGGTTGTAAAGGCACATTTAGATCTCATTCATGCCTCTTTCTGGTCTCTGATTGGTGGACTGAATGTGTTGCTGCTCTCATTGAAGACCATCAGTCCAGAGAGTCAGTCACATGAGAGGACATTCACTGAAAAATATTAAGAGACTCTCCTCAAGGGGAAGGAGTTAAAGTCTGCCTAAACAGTCACCAGGTTGGTTGTGTGCTTTAAGTGACTAAACGTGTCTTAAAAATCATCAAATCTAGGGAGAAAATCACTAAGCTGGCAACGCTGCCTCTTAGTTGTCAGACAGAAAGCAAAGTTGACATACCAACTCTACAGGGCATGTACAGATGTTAGCTAGTAACAGACAGCATTTTTGGGGTTGGCTGTGTCTTTCCAATGTCTCTGTATGCAGTGATGCCAAATCTAAAATTTACTTCGTGTTCTTTCTGAATACACCAGAGCTCACTAATGATGACATATCTTTTTTTTTTGTTTTTTGTACAAAAACCAAAATGTAAAAACAACAGGTTGTCGTTTTCAGAGGGAGCTGCTGGAGCTGGTTCTTGGATGGGATAATGACCTCTGGCGTCACTGTGAGGTTGCCAGGCAGTTGGCGGTTGCTCTATGCTTAGCTAAGCTAACTGGTTACTATCTCTAGCATCACATTTACCATGAAGGCATGAGAGGACTATCAATTTTCTCATCTAACTCTGGGCAAGACAACAAATATTTCCCTGAACACTGAACTATTCTTTCTACGTACAAACACTCACATACAGCTGCACTCTCTTCCCTGCCTTCTCTGACTACTTTTCATGTTTTGTTTTTCTATGTGTGTGTGTGTGTGTGTGTGTGTGTGTGTGTGTGTTGGTGGGTTGTGTGCAGCTGCACATGCGGGTTTGTGTAAGTTCACCCCCACTGATCTATGTGTGTTTGTGTTTTTTGAAAGATTTATGATTCCTGCAACTATTTTTGTTACGTGTGTGTTTTTGTGTGTGTGTTCGCCCCAGTTCAGCCTGTATTTATTTGTGTTTGGGACATTTGGTATGACAGTTTTGTTTATGTGTGTACTTATTTTATTGATGTTCAACTTGTTTTTGCCTTTCTTCTCATAAATGGTGATGATTTTCCATCCTCATGCATTTGGATGCTGTTTCTCTTTCATCCTTTATTGTTTCTCTCTCTCTTTTTGCACTTCTCCTTCTTTGTGTAGATTCTAATATTTCACTGATTATAAATCACTCTGGATCAGTTTGTCAGCTAAGTGGCTAAAATGTGAATGTTAATGTACTTAGTCTCTTCATTTTCAACCTCTCTGGACCACAGAAATATGAAACAACTGAGTGGAGGGAAAACACAGAGAGCAAGAGAGAGAGATAAACAGATAAAGGAAGGAGCGAGGGGGAGCAAGGGAGAGTGATATCCTATTGATATACACTGAGGAAATATTACGAGGTGACACAGAGACAGAGTTATAGAGCTGTCCCATGCTTCACAGGGGTATTAAGTGTCTCTGCCTTTCTCTTTCTTTCCAGCTCTCCCATCGCAGCCATAAAACAGTTTGAAGTTCTCTTTGTTCTAGTTCTTCGATGTTTCTGTGTCCTTTAAAGTCTTCTTCTGTCAAGACTACTCCTCTCCTCTCCTCTGTTCTCCTCTCCTTTCCTCTGCACTGATTGGCTGGTTGGGTTGCAGCCAAGTGGTAGAGGGTGGAGACGTGTGCTGTCCTTGCACCATGCGTGTTAGTGTGTGTGTGTGTGTGTGTGTGTGTTTTCACTAGGATCAGTTTTCTATTTGCCGTCATCCTGTGCCATTTGATAGCAGCCGTGATTGGTCATTTGAGACATATTTAGCTGTGGTCATCTTTCAAACACACACACACAGGCGTGTCACAGGAAAGGAGTGGTGCTCTCTTGATTGTTTAGTTGCCCTTTCATATTTTTCTAATCTTGAGAAAATGAATGGAGTATAGTGGCAGGGCAGGAGGGAGGAGGGGAAGTGGAAAGTCAATCAGAGAAATGAAGGAAGGAAAAGAGTTAGTGAACGAAGGCCTAATCAAAGAACAGTAACATTTACCGTGCTTGTGTTTAGTGTCTAATTATAGACTAACCTAATAACTATTGTTGGATCAAAACCACCTATGCACGCAACTGTAAAGCAACAAACGTAAGAAGGTAGTGTGTAAGAAATTACACTGGTATTCAAAGCAATAGTCAGGCATTTTGGGAAATACGCTTCTTCACTTTCTTGCAAAGAGTAAGATGAGAAGATTAACACCACTCCCATGTCTGTTGGATGAATAAGAGGCTATAGCCAACAGCCAGTTAGCTCAGTATTATGACTAGAAGCAGTGGGAAAACAACCATATCAGCTCTGTGTGAAAGTAACAACATCTGCCTGCCAGCACCTCTAACCCTCACTAAATTATGTGTTATATACAGTATCTTATGTATTTAACCCACAAAAAAGGGGTAGTTGGGGGACTATTTCTTGTCTCCAAATGCAGATTTGGACAGGCAGCCAGAAAATAAAGTGAGTTCATCCTGTACTGTTGAGGTGACTCAGTCAGTACAGAAATGACATGATTGGCTGCGCATCCTGTTGTTAAAGACACACCTACACTGATGCTGATGATCACAAACCTGGATATCAGAATCACACAAACAGGGAGCGTAATAGACAAGTTCCTCTACGTAAAAGTCATATCTGGAGCGTGATGAAAACCAGGATAACATTAAAAACAAACATTACCATTAACAGTTCCTGAAAATGTGCCATATCACAAATCATGATCACATGAATTACATGAATTACATGTACAGTTTAGAGTATTTTAGCTTGGCATTAATGTGACTTTTGTTCTCTGGAAATGTCTTTATGCCACTAAGACTCAAGGTTCACTGACAGCAGTTGCAAAAACAGTCTCACCATGACGTCCATTTAATAGTTTTTGCAGAGCTTTTAGTCATATTACATGATCTTCATCTGAATATGGAATTTGCACAGCTGTCATCGAGTTTTAGATGGGTTTTTTTCTAAGCTTTCTTAAGCACTTCTCCTCCATGGTGGTTGAAAAGCTGAGGATCCTATGTCATTCTTGACATTCTGAATAATTACATTAGCTTGCATATAGATAAAAAATAGATCAGACGATGCATAACTGTATGGCAGTGGATCTGATCATGCTGCTTTTGTTGATAATTCAATAATCATCTAAAACATCAGCAGTATTGGTTTTGATATCACTTCCGCAGAATCGCAGAGGGAGAATGAGCTTCTTCTAGGCTTAGTTAAACCCGACTGCACTGCAGCAAGACATGCTTTATTTTGAGTAAAGGGTGCAACTCAGCTTTTTCCACAGCTGCAACAAGTTCACAACAATCTCTAGAAGCTGAATGGGAGTGCATTCTGGGAAATGAAGGAAATCACAGACTGAGGCAGATGTACATGAGGTAGGCTGAGGGAAAGTTCTTTGGTCCACCAAAAACAGTAAATTAAAGTAAATTATAGCACTTTATCACAACATGACTCCTGGAAAACTCTCACCCAGACTCATTTGGAGCAATAATGAGCCTGCAGCTGAGTCTGAAGTGATAAATGGAGTGAGCTGTGTTTAGGCTTTGCACTGAGAGATGAATGGAGCGCTGCAGCTGCTATGACTAGCTAAATATTACACACTGAAACACACAGATACACACATGCTAACTGAGCAGAAGGACGGAATATGTTAGGAATGTGCTCTCAGAGATGACCGACCTTCACACGGACACACGCACCACGCCGTGCGCTCTGATACACAGCCGTGTGCAAAAAACACACACATTCCCCTCTCACATTCGCACACTTTTCTGATCGCTCGCTCGCTCGCTGACACATTTGTAATCGAGTGAAGATTTGCTCATGAAGAATTGCTCACAGCTCTGTGTCACTATCAAATGTGCACTGACTAACAAGGCTTTTCCCTACACACATGCACACACCTACACACGCACACACCCTATCTTGCTCAACAGGTCAGGATGTTTCACAAGTTGGGACCTGCATGTTGAGAATATGCCTGTGTGCAGACTGCTGCATGTGTGTGTGTGTGTGTGTGTATTTTACATTACTAGCCAGTGATAAAATGTTAACTGTCAAACACACACACACAGATGGCAGTCAAAGTTGTAGTCTCATTACTGTGGTCTCCAAGGAGTCACCATGGCAATAGCAGAATGAAACCACGGCCTGTGGGAGAGGTGGTGTGTGTGTGTGTGTGTGTGTGTGTGTCTGCATGTATGTGTATGGGTGTGTGTCCTACAGACCCAGAAGCACTTTATTCCCTCAGGAAGTAAGTTACTCTCCACAGGCCAATCAGAGGACAAAGTTTGAGACAGAGTTTAATCCAATTGGTCCAACATTTCTGACCTTTATTACTCGCAGCCAATCCCAGGGGAGCGGACAGCCTGCAGGGTGATGACATCACAGCTAGAGTGAAATAGCGAAAGAAGGAATGAGGAAGATGTGAAATTCAGAGCTTAAGCCAAAGATACTGGCTTTATGAGTTTGTCTTCATTGTTGTTTTTGGAGAGGAAATATGGGTAGAACATGGCTACAACAAGGGCATGGTGACGTTTGACAAACCCACAAACTCCAACTCAGGCAAAGAATAACAGGAAGAGGAACAATAAACATTTAAAGTTAATTACGCATCTTATGATAAACGAAAAGTATAAATTATGTCCTAAAAATGCACTAAATGCCACAGCAAAGCCACACAGAGATGGAGAGAAAGATGAGGAGAAGAAGATGATGGAAGATGAGTGACATGGATGAAGTAAGACAACTTAGGGAATGAGTGTAGAGCTAAACAAATATTTACAGTGCATCCTCCTCTGTGTTTATGGCTGGGTTTATGACCACACTCTCCACCTCCCGTCCATCCTACCATTTTTGTCTGTCTCTTCGCCTCTACAGCCAGACAGCATTATCCTCCAGGTTGAGAGTGCTGTCTTCACTGAGTGTATCTTTGGCTTGTTTGCATGTGTGAGCATGCATTCATGTGTGTATTTTTGTTGCAGTCATCAGTCATGCAAAGTTGCTCCAAAGATATATCTAAGACATGTGTGAGTGAGTGTGTATGTGTGCTGGCTAAGTTCTCTAAAAGTTCTCTCTTAATATTTCGCTCTGTCTCTGTTTTCAACTGTCTCACACACTCACACACTCACACACAGAGTTCATATGTCAGTGGTTGTGTTTTATGTCTAGAGAAGCAGGGGAGTCTGATAAAAGATAAATAAAAGAGGATTTAATGGAAGGAGGAGAAAGGCTAGACAGAGTATAAGCTTTTAGCCTGAGGAATTAATTTCTACACAGGCCTTTATTCGAGTTTTTCTTCTTTTTCCCATCTATCTAAAAACAGACTCTTGTTCCGTCAACATTTTCTGCTTCTCACAGAAATTGCAAACAGCAGAAAATGATGTACGTAAAATTAGCGTGTCATCCTACCATGTTGCCTAAATGTGCTTGAAGTACATTTTCTGTTCATTCTGTTCAGTGTTTCATAAATTATCTGAAGTTTGAACCAACCACCATAGAAATAGACCAATTTCAGAGTCTACAGCCATACTAGCAGGTTGCACATAAGCACAGAGCACAGTGGAGCTTTGAGCTAAATGACAATGCTATCATACGTGCAAACTGCTCACTTATTTAGTGCTAGTCTCACTGCAATGATAATAGGAGCAACAGGTGTTAGCATTCCATGTCAGCAGAGCTTTGAGCTAAATTCTAACATCTGCATGCTAATTTGTGCATAATGACAATGCTAACCTGTTTAGCAGGTACTGTGCAATCTCTATCATGTCCACCACCTTAGTTGATAATGTCAGCATGCTAACTAACATGCTTATCGTGTATATCGTGGAACCATGAATATATGTACAAAGTTTGATGGCAAACCATCCCATTGTTACTGAGATATTTTAGTCTGGACAAAAGTAGTGGTCCAACTGACCACTGCCATCCCTACAGCAGCATGGTTAAGATATGCTGTAGACCTATGTATGATTTTTAAAAAGGAAGTGACTCGCTCTTCCCCCTAACATAATCTAATCGTTTCCTCGTTCATTGATTTTCAACAGTGACAGTGAAAAACACAAAACATATTCATATATGTAGCAATTCTGAATTTCTGTACTGCACACACTCCAACTCAACAAGTGATGTTAGCTTTTCATCTCTTTATCTTCTAGGAGGTGGAGATTCTGGACATCAGCACTATCAGGGACACCAGGACGGGAAAGTTTGCCAAACAACCAAAGGTTGGTTGTGTGTGTGTGTGTGTGAGTGTGAGAGAGAGAGAGAGAGAGAGAGAGAGAAAGAAAGAAGCTGTCACCTCCTGCTGTTGATAACTTTGTCCTCTGGCAGGCAATGTGATGCACAAGTGTGACTGTCATCAAAAGATGTGTGTGTGTCCCTTGTATGTGTGTGTTTCCTCTCTCAGCTGATGGTGCAAAGGTGACAGAGCGCTAATGAGCATGCTGACAGATGGACTGTCAGACAGGAAGTGATATAACCAGTGACTGTTGGCGAGGAAGTCGTTGTGTAAGAGCGAAGAACTGGCCGACAGAGACACTAATATAAAGCCGCGCATTAGTGGTAAACAGTTCAAACATATGGATGTGTTGACATAGTGCAGGCTTGTGGATTGGTTTGGAAATAAAAAAGTTTGCTGCACTGAGCCACTGAGTCACTGGTCAGTTTATAGAAGCTTAAATGCTTTGAAAATTATTACTTTAATTACATTTTATTAAGCTGTAATTAAAATAATAAATAGTAAAATTTGGTTTTGCTTTTAATCAGCATATAAAAGAGTAGATGCCTTTTAAAACGTCCTTATATATCAAAAACTGCATGTTCAGGACTATTTTGTAGTGACACTCAGCGGTGTTGTGTAAAAAGTGAATTTCATGGCTGTTATGTGGTGATGAAATGTGACTTCAAGACTGCTGAGTAATGTTGAAATGTGGCATTCAGGAGAGCTATAACAAAATAATTAATTATATTTGAGCTGCTGTAATCAATATTTTTGTATTACAATGGATCAAAAGTGATTGCGTGACTCTGCAGTTCCCCTTTCACTTGTTGCTTTGGTTGTGCTCCCTGAAATTTTACTGTTTTGGTTTAGATTCACTGCTGTCATTGGCTTTGCCACAACAAACTTTTTTAATGGAAAAAAGTTAAGTTACAGTTAAGCCTGTATGCTACCTACCAGACACTGGTGGCAAGCTGGTGAACATGGTGGAGCATTTAGCAGCTAATGAGCCAGATGTTTCCCTCAGGAGCTGGTAGAGATCAGAGCTAAAGGTAGAGTTTAATAATTGGACTTTGGTTGATCAGGTGTGCAAAATGAATACATGCTGAATGTTGCTCCATAACTGATGGTTGTGGAAATTGGCAGTTGTTTAACAAGTTCACAATATGAGCTTTGTAAAATAATATATCAGTGTTGTATTTTCAGCTTGTTGGCCAAAAATGTGTTTACATTTACAGAAGCAGTGTTTCTGTCACTCTGGAAGATCCACAGAACATGCTGTCAACAGTTTTACGAGACCTAGTTGTTCCAAAGAAAATTGTTCATAGTGAGGTCTGTGAATTATTTTTAGTACTATAGTGTAGATAAAGGTTTTTTTTTCTTTTGCCAATTTGAGTAAACTGATCCTTTAAACGGTTGCGTGCCATATAACGACAGCGTACATTTTGTACACTACTTTGGCAGTCATCCATGTTAATTTATTTAACTGAAATGAAAGAGAGACATGATAGAGAGGGTGTGATGGAGAGCATGCATAATTGACAGGGAGACATTGAGTATTGGAGAGAGTTGGTGGTAGAGAGAGACAGTGAGTGGTCTAAAAAGGAGGAAAGAGTCGTTTGGTTAATTAGATCAGAGTGCTACACCACATGCATCACATTTACTGTTCTCAGGAGACAGAGATGGGCGAAGATCAGATGCAGGATCAAGGATGTAGAATTTGTATGCACAAAAACCAGCGTTAAGGTCAATGTATTGTGTGCATCATGTTTACATGCAATATAATGAAATGAAATGAAATGAAATGTCCCAAAGAGTACCCAAATATACAAGTGTATGTGTTTGTGTGCATCAGGACCCAAAACTGCGGGAGGTCCTGGGCTTTGGCAAGGGTGACAATGTAGAAGGGAAGCTGGTAACCGTCGTCTATGGCAACGACCTGGTCAACATCTCCTTCCTCAACTTCCAGGCAATGCAGGAGGATACGGCCAAGGTAACCGTGGAAACCACTAGCCTATAATCAGCTCAAATTACTTATACTTGCACATGATATTTCTTCCTTTTTCCTTTTTCTCTTCCTTCCTCCCTTTCATATGTCCTTCTACCTCCTTTCCTTACCCCCCTGTCTTTGACTTTCTTTCCTCAGGCCATATGCTGATTATTCCATTTACGATGTTGACACAGAGACGTGCATGTTTAGGAGTTGTAAAGAAGGATTATTTCCTCTGTGTGGGTGTGTGTGTGTGTGTGTGTGTGTGTGTGTGTGTGTGTGTGTGTGTGTGTGTGTGTGTGTGTGTGTGTGTGTGTTGTATGTTGTATATAGAAACCATTTCACTTAGTTTTCACATCAGACGAACAGTCAAACAACCCTGTTTCATCCCTTCGTTCTTGTCTGTGTGTGCATTTCCAGATTTGGACAGATGAGCTGTTCACTTTGGCCACAAACATACTTTCCCAGAATGCATCACGGAACACCTTCCTTCTCAAAGCGTAAGACGTTGTGTGTCTTATTTTGACATTAGGCAGCTGCAGATTTTTGAGACATTATTTTTACACGCTCACACTTTTCTCTGTTCCTGTCTGTTTCAGGTACACTAAGTTAAAGTTGCAGGTGAATCAGGATGGGAAGATCCCAGTGAAGAAGTGAGAAACACACACTAACCACTTTTTAAACTCTACAGAATTTTAAACACCACTGCTCTTCACTTCTTCTTTCTTTTCCTCTTCTCTGTCTCCCTTTCACTTTCTCTCTAGTCTCTTCTTTAGTTAACCTCTAGTTTATCTGTATTGACTGTTGATGACACTTTTTGCTCACTCATGTAAATCCGATCATGAGTCAGACTTAGTCTTGATTAAAAACTTTTTGAACTCTCTCTGTCTTTCAGTATTCTCAAGATGTTTTCAGATAAAAAGAGAGTGGAGACGGCTCTGGAGCAGTGTGGTCTCGTCAACAACAGGGTAATCATCAAAAGCAATCACTGACCACAGAACTACTCAAGATATGTGTGTATTGTGTTAGTTCATACATAACAAAAAAGGCAGAAAAAGTTGCAACCAGTCTCTCACCCTAGGGTGTCATAGCATTCCCTGCATGCCTTTACAAGATAAGTAAAAAGGCTGTAGGCCAGGAGAGTAGCCTTTAAATATGAAAATTTACATTTGAGTTAACTGCCAACAAGAGTCAGGTTTTTAATTTCTGCTCTTTAAACACATCAGATAATGAGCTTTAGAGGTAGTGGTAGTTGGAACTTGTTACCTTTCCCCTTTTTTCCAGCCCGTGCTGTGCTAAGCTAATTGTCTTGTGGCTGTAGTTTTGTTTTTACCATACAGACATGAATGTGGTATTGATCCTCTCATCTAAGCTTTGGCAAAAAAGCAAGTAAGCATATTCCACAAAATGTCAATATATTCCTTTAAAGCTTCTTATTGACTTTGATATTGCATGAACATTACTTAGCTAATAAGCAGAGAAGTTAATATTTTTGGCTAAAAGTAATGAATAAAAAGTAACATAAACAATCGAAACAGTAGGAATGCACACTTGATGTCATCTGATAGGGATGTGTGATCAAAGACAAAACTTATCTCTGCTGGTATATAGCCTCACAGATACTTTTGGTTTCATTTCTATCAGTTTGATTGACTGTCAACAAGAGTTTTCTTGTCTTTCAGATTTGAGCTGTCAGATTCTAAATTGTGGCCCCTTAAATTTGTTCATTGTTTAGACTGAAACTCTTTGCAGTTTAAGGGGGAAGGTTATTATTAGGTTATAGCAAAAAAAAAAAAAAAAAAAAAGGAAAGAAAAAAAAAAACCTGTGTGGGATCTCAGAAAGATCAAGTGTTGTTAGAACACTAAAATCATAGCTTCATTCATTCATATATGAGCTTTTCATCTACTGTATTGTCAAAATCTCTGCTTGTATTTGCAGATTAAGGTACCACAGGCTTGTGGTTTGGTAGGTAAAACAAGGTTTCTTGTGTCTTGATCAGTTGGTGCGATCTTTCCAAAAAATCAGTTTGGAGTCACAAGATGTTTCTTTTTGAATAAGAGACCAGATTGTGCAAACTGCTCTGTCAGCATTTCTCTTTATGTTGTTGTACTCTAGTGCCTCCTGCTGGTTACACAGGAGAAGACATACAGTGTTATAAGAAGGCTCAGAACCACAAACTGACAATGTCATTTATGTTATCTGGTGCTTTAGAAAGCATATTTATCTTCAGCCCAAAGAGTTAACAGCACATTATAGATTAATGTAAGTATGTGTTTTGTTTTTGAAGACTCACAGTGGCAGTGAGTTGGGTGTGAGTGTGTAGTTGGAGGCAGATGGCAGCTGACAGGATCAAACTGTCTCTGCAGCTCATATGCCACTCTGTTGCTGTGTCAACCTCTCCACAGTCCCACAGAGGCTTTAAATCTGTAACTCTAACAAAAAACAAGAGGTCTATAACAGAAGACAGGAAATAGCAGCACTTTGCCCTACTTGTTTCTGAGGAACTCCAACAACAAAGCAGGAGTTTAATGTGTTTGGGATCAGTAGTGGTGGCCAGAATTAATTTTACAGACACAGTGGCATGTTTGATCCAACATTTACATGTGTCTCACTCTGCACTGTATCCTCAGTTTGGTCTTTTTTCTCTCTCCGTCTCTCCCCTTCTACATCTTTCTACACGACCCTCTGTGTTTTCTCTCTTTGCAGGCAGAGGGAATAAAGCCAGATGATTTCACGTGGGAGGCCTTCCAGAAGTTTCTTGACAGCCTCTGTCTCAGGCCTGAGATACAAAGCATCTTTGAGGAAAGGTATGTGACACATAAATAATACATTCACAAACATACGCCATGATTTTCCATTTATGTTTATCCCTCTCCACTTTTGTGAGAATAGAATTTCAACCTCCACCTGAAATCCTTTCACTGTGACTCTTCCACTAATATTTTTAAGATTCCCAGTATCACTCACGATCTGTGCCAAAGTGATTATGCTTGCACTCTTTTAAATACACTTTTCTCCTCGCTCCAGTGGCTCCAAGAGAAAGCCGTTCATCTCTTTAGACCAGCTGATGGACTTCATTAACCGCAGGCAGCGAGACTCCAGACTGAACGAGGTGCTGTACCCCCCACTGAAGAGAGAGCAGGTCCGACAGATCATGGAGAAATATGAGACCAACACAAGCCAGCTGGAGAGAGGTTAGTCACCGTGTGTGTGTGTGTGTGTGTGTGTGTGTGTGTGTGTTTTGTTTAAAGTTATTTTTTTGTCTTTCTATTTACATTTCAGGCATTTATGTGCTTATATCAAGAGCAGTTAAAAACATGTGAATTTCATTTGCACTGAATTATTGCAGAGAACATGAATCACCCTCTGGTTCTGTTGCCTTTACTGAGATCCCCAAAAGTTCTCTCTGAGGAAGTGACCAGGATACACCGGCCAACAGCACGACAAGAGACTTAAGACTAATAAGATAATGTCATTGTACATGCTTCTTTATCTTTTTAGAGATTGTATCTGTTTGTCCTAAAGCGAGGTTTATCAGCAGCAGCAGTACTCAGATGATTTTAGATTTATAGGTATAATCAATTTACTTTACTTGACTATTCTGACATGGACTGACCAAAGCTATTTCCACTTTGCATCTGTTGTAAAACACCCAGAATGTGTAAATCATTCACAAAGCCGATTAAAAATCTCTCTACATGTTTTGCTGTGCTCATCTGTGGATAAAATATTTGAAACATGGGAACAAATGGAGCCATGGCTACCGTCAGCAGCTCTGCTAGGACGCTGTTAAGCCAAACTCTGTAAGATGATCCACTGTCCAGCCCACACTGTTCAGACGTAACCTGGAGCTGCCCTCAAACTCTGTTGATGTCCTTTCTAAAAACAGGAGCCCTTTGCTCTTATGGCCAGTCTACTGGTAGAGCTAATGACGTAAATTCATTATATCATCTTCCAGTCCTTGCCCTTCAAATCAAATCAATTATTCAGCCGGCCATGAGTTGATGGATGCTGCTGATCAGTCCAATTAAACCAGCAGTCAAAAACAAATTTGACTGTTTTATAATTGAGGTATATGAGCTCTGTCCTCTCTGTCTCTCTTGCAGACCAGATTAGTTTACAGGCTTTCAGTCGGTACCTGGGGGGAGAGGAAAACGGCATCGTGCCTCCAGAGAGGCTGGATGTCATCGATGATATGAACCAACCGCTGTCTCACTACTTTATCAATTCCTCACACAACACATACCTCACAGGTAAAAAGGCACTCACACAACACACACACCTCAGATCTAACCAGACACACAACAAGGTCTCATGTTTCATATTGATACCTAGATCTTTTGGATCTGAAACCACCTTTCTCTCCCTTTCGCACGTCCTTTTGTAGTGGGGCAGCTGACTGGTCTATCTTCAGTGGAGATGTACAGACAGGTGCTCCTGACCGGCTGTCGCTGTGTCGAGCTGGACTGCTGGAAGGGCCGACCGCCAGATGAGGAGCCCTACATCACCCACGGGTTCACCATGACCACTGAGATCTCCTTCAAGGTGGGAGTCACTACGTTTTGATGGCTTGCTTATTGAGCTTGTCTAAATTCACTCAATCATGAAAATGATTCAGTAAATCACCAATTCTTGTTTTAATGTTTATGGAGTCATTAAGGTGAAGGGATCCACTCTGCAAATGAATTTGATAGTTATTGACTTGTATGTACATGTTAGAACACCCTGACGAGCTGAGAAGCTATTTCTCCTCCTCCAGCTGTTGAAAATATAAAAATTAACAAGGATATTTGCAAACTTTGGTGTATTAGTGTGGTTTGGTCAGCAAATTCTTTGTGCAGTGGATTCAGAAATAGTGAATGCAAAGGCAGCAACCACAGACTGTTTGAACAAACAGAAGAATGCAGAGGAAATATATCTCCATGCTCTGTTCTGCACATTCATTGTAGTTGTTTTTATTAATACAGTAAGTGGTGGCAGTGCCATAATTTGTGTAATTGAAATAAAACTCTGTGGAGTATTTTGTGGTTTTATTGAAATAATTACAGTTTCATCCTGTAACACCAAAAACCCCCTGTTGCTTTATAACTGTAAACAAGGCTAAGACTTGCTGTTTAATTTATAAGGTACACGTCTGTATATTTAGGTTATTGCCACCAAATACCCAACAATCTATTAATTTTCTCATTCTTTCCCCAACTGCAGGAGGTGATTGAAGCGATAGCAGAGAGTGCTTTCAAGACCTCACCGTACCCTGTTATCCTGTCCTTTGAAAACCATGTAGATTCGTAAGTCACATGAAGTATGAGTGTATTTATTTTTACAGTTTGCAGTTGAGTCTAATGCAGTCATGATCAGACCACATGCTAAAATTCCAAGGCTCTTATTGAAATATTTCCTTGAAAACTTGTCGATGATTGAAGCCATATTGGATTATATTTATTTTTTATATTTGCCCTGCCTCACTGTGACCGCTGAAATTAAATCAGAAACTAACTCTCTCTAACTCTCTTGTCCGGTCAGAGCCAAGCAGCAGGCCAAGATGGCAGAGTACTGCAGGACCATCTTTGGAGACGCCCTGCTCATTGATCCACTGGAGAAATATCCGGTAAGTTGGATCTCCAGGCTGATGTCACACGTGGTTACACATCATTTTCTGCTTTCATAATCCTGTCTGTTTTTAGTCTGCACTAAACGCATTTTGAGTGATGTCTCTCCTCTATTCCTCAAGGAGAATTAACACACTAATATCCCTTTACTTCACAGTCATGGAGGTAATCTACTCGCAAACCATCTAATATGATCAAACAGCGTGTGATTTGCAGATCAGCTCATGATCTTCATCATTTTGTTCTAAGACACAAACTCATGATGCGCTGCTTTTAACTTGGCAACACAAAACACAATTCTTAAAATAAAACAAGCTGATCAAACTGTACTCGTGCTGTTAGACAAGCAGACATAATACTACTGAGCATTTATACTTACACAAAGAAGAATAAATAGAGAATTATCTGATTATATGTTCTTGTTTCAGGAGTCATACTCCATGTGGGGGAGTGTGATGAGTTTTAAACCAAACACAATCATTCACAGTTTACTGACAGCAAAGTTACTGTTGATTTGGAGAGAGTTCAGGGATGTTTAATTAGAGTTATGAAACACTGTGGTCAGCCCATGTGACTCCTGTGTTTGGGCTGCCTGCCTGCACATCTACTGTGACCTTGTTCATAGGGCCTCATGATTATTCAAGTCAATGTTTTTTTTTTTTTTCTTTCATCCCTTGAAATCTAGTGTTTTTCTAATATCTGATCACAGAAGAGTTGCTGACCTATCCCTACTCATCTCTCTTACCATTCTTTAAAAGATGTACTTTAATGTGTTCTTTTTCTTTAGCTGGTTCCAGGTCAGCTGCTGCCATCACCTCAGGAGATGCTGGGGAAGATTCTTGTGAAAAACAAGAAGAAGCACTACCACCACCGACCCTCGAGTGGAGGCAGCATACGACGCAGAGAGATGGAGGAGCAGTCGACACCCAACAACGGTGGGCAGACACATATATAGTATAGAAAACTGTGTTTTACTACATCTAGTTCCTCTTCTCTGGCTGTAATAACTGGTGAAATCAGCTTCTGTTTGGAGGAATAAAAACCTGTATGGTCATGGAATGCTACACACAAACTTATAGTAGCTATAACACCAAATTAAAACAGATTTCTTCTGCTTTTGTTGTAGACTGTCCTCTGACAGACAGCGAAGGGAGCCAGCTCCTGTCCAATGGGGAAGAGAAGCTGGCTGAGAGGATGGTGAAAGACTCGGAGCCTCGCAAGTCCATCGGTGGGTTGAAGAAGAATGGAATTGACAATTATAGAGGCTGCAAGTGTGCTGCTGATTTTGTATAATTTATTTTTGTTATATCCCATCAGGAGGCGAGGGAGAGAGCGAGGAGGATGAGGAGGATGAACCAGTGGCGGACCCGAAAAAGCCAAACACCGACGAGGTAAGAACCATCAGGAGCAGGACTGATGGAGTGTTTCACTAGCTGATGGGCTGATTGATTGATTGGTAGTATCTGCCTCCCTCAGGGTACAGCCAGCAGTGAGGTGAACGCCACAGAGGAGATGTCAACTCTCGTCAACTACATTGAACCTGTCAAATTCAAGAGCTTCGAGGTGGCAACCAGTAAGTGTGTGTAGGGAGTGATAAAGAGAGAGAGGAAGATGCCTTTAAGCCTTGATAGCTCTAAGCACCTCCTGTATGTCGCTCATTAGACGGACAGGTTGCCTGTGTGGACTCGTTAATGGTTAATGATCAGTCTTGTCACACAGACCTCTCACAAATTAGTCATCCTAATCAATTCAACCTGTGTTGAGTTTTGCTTGTCATTCTTCTTCTTTCTTTTTCTCATTTTCGCTCATTTTCTGTCCGACAGAGAGGAAGAAGTTCTTTGAGATGTCGTCGTTTGTGGAAACCAAAGGCATGGACACCCTGAAGAACTCCCCTAGCGAGTTTGTCGAGTATCCTTGAAGGCTTGTAAACTTGAACTCCTTTTGAGAAATACTCGTTATGTGTATGTGGATAATCAAGATTCAGATGAGTGATTGAGGGCACAGTCTTGTCCTCTGACCTAAAAACGTTTGCCTTTTATCTGCTGCAGTTTACAACATGTAAGACATGGTGTAGACACACACACACATACACTGTCCTACATCAACATCAACATTCAGCATTATTCCTTAGTAGCACTCCTGTACAGGTACAATAAGAACCAGCTGAGCCGGATCTACCCTAAAGGCACGAGGGTGGACAGCTCCAACTACATGCCTCAGCTCTTCTGGAACGTCGGTTGCCAGATGGTGGCGCTTAACTTTCAGACTCTTGGTAAATCCTGTTACTTTATCCTGAGACAGCAAGGAACTAGATAGGCTTAAAAGTTAGGCTTACAGTATAACTTAAAATATCCACAGTACCTTTAAATGTCAGTTATCAGAGGTCGTATTTAAATCTTTTAACAATTATTTACTAGCTGTGAGTATTTTCAAGAGGTGCTCACTTAGATTTTCAGAACACTTCCATAGTATATAAGATTAAAATAGACTTGTTTCACCAAATTTCAGTTTCACATTTTGCAGAGTCTTTGACTGAACTCCAAGATCCATAAATAAAGTTCTTTAAAATGTAAAGTCTGGCTTCCTAAAGCTGGCAGCTGCTGTGGTATAGATGATAATATAAAGTCTCCTCAGCCTTATAAATAATTTAACACTCACAGAAGCCAAGAGGAAGCTTTCAGTCTTTATCCCTCTAAATCCCTCCATTTCTCTTTTTTTCCTGGGCATTCCCTGTCTTATTCTCATCCCTTTTTCTCCCCCTCTTCTTTGTTCCCTCGTTCCTCTCTCTTAGACCTTCCTATGCAGCTAAACATGGGAGTGTTTGAGTATAACGGCCGCAGCGGCTACCTGCTGAAACCAGAATTCATGAGAAGGACAGACAAACACTTTGACCCCTTTACGGAGAACATAGTGGACGGGATAGTCGCCAACACAGTCAAAATTAGGGTGAGGACAAATCGTATTTAATGTGTCTAATTGTGTTAAAGTGATCGTCTGGACATTAAAGTTCATTGCGAGAGTTGCTGTGATGAATATTTATAATTTAAACTCCACCAGGTGATCTCAGGCCAGTTCCTGACGGACAAAAAGGTGGGTGTGTATGTGGAAGTGGACATGTTTGGACTTCCTGCTGATACAAAGAGGAAGTACAGAACCAAAACATCCAATGGGAACTCACTGGACCCTGTGTGGGATGATGACATGTTTGTCTTCAATAAGGTAACTCGTGCACACATATCATTTGTCAACTCTGTCCTCCTCACATCACATCATTTTGACATTTATGTTAACACCCGTCTCTCTCTCCAGGTGGTCCTCCCTACACTGGCCTCTCTGAGAATAGCAGTGTTTGAAGAAAACGGCAAGTTTATTGGACACCGCATCCTCCCTGTGTCAGCCATTAGACCTGGTCAGTACACACACACACACACACACACACACACACACACACACACACACACACACACACACACACACAAACACCCATTAACACACGCTTGTAATGTCAGGCATTTAGAGAAGCCCATTTGTTTTCTATAAGCTGAAGAAGAACTAAAGTCTTCCACTGATGTACTGTATGTCTTCCCTCAGTGGAAACCTCCATTCATTTACATGCTGCTGCACCTCCTACTGCCCAGCACCGCTTATCATTTCTGAATTAGTTTCTTCCTTCCCTCCTTCCTTCTAGGCTACCACTACATCAACTTGAAGACTGAGCTGAACCAGCCCCTCCTCCTGCCCTCCCTGCTGGTTTACACTGAGGCTCAGGACTACATCCCTAATGAACACCAGGGTACGAACACCACATTAACAGCAGCACTGAGCAGCTTTTACCACACAACTCACTTAAGCCACTTGGCTCGACTCAGACTGCACTTACTTTAAACATACCACCTCAAACCAGTAGTTCAGTAATTTAGGAAGTACCATGACTTTAATGTATCTATTTCAACAATTAATTTACATTACAGTAAACACTGAAGTAATTATCTTTTTTATTATTTATTATTATTATTTATTTCTTTTGCCTAATCCAAATGTTTATCCATAACTTAAAGACAACTAGTCTTCATGTAAACTTAGCTGTTTACCCATTAATTTACCAGCTGTCACGTTACAATACTGTAAATTTGAAATGTATACTTATATACCTGACGATATCTATTTAATGAATGAATTATTTTGTTTTCTCTGTGTGTTTATTCCCAGAGTACGCAGAGGCTCTGACCAACCCAATTAAGCATATCAGTCAGTTGCACAAGAGAGAGACACAGCTGGCTGTCCTCATAGAAGACAACAGTGAGGTGAGGCACATCTGTGTGTTGAATAATAACAACAATTAAAGTGAAAGTAAAAATCTTGTATAGAGGTATAGAACGTGTGTGTGTGAGCATGAAGACCCAAACACTTCCCACAACCCCTAATTTTTTAAAATATCTGTCCTCCACTGAGTCAGTGTTGATTCACTAAGTGTGTCTTATTTCTTTTGTCCCAGCATGTCCCCAATCAGCCCAAAGATGGAGAGACCAAGAGAGAGAGTGATGTCATTCCAGGAGGTCAGCTTCCCTCCCCCTTCCACACCTTTCCCCCCTGCCCATTGGATGAAGCCCCTGACATCATCAAACCTGCACCAGGTAGAGACATCACCAAGCAACTCACAACCACAAACACTGTCTTAATGTCTGCATGTAACATGTGTAAATACTTTCACAACTGTCATTTACCTACATTTATCCTCACTTGTTATCCTGTATTAATCTGTAATTAATCACTTAGTAGCTATTAGAGGCACCATCTGCTCCACTTCCTACTTTCTGAGCATTTCCCAGTAATAAGTTAAGATCGTGATTACCAGAAAACAATAAACATTGCCAGTAGATTATTATCATTGGTAAGAGTGTATTATCTTTTTCCATGAAAGGATGTTGCACTAACACACTGTGCAGAGATGTAACACAGTGTAACACTACCAGTCCATTTATTCTATGACAGCACAGAAAACACTGGGCTAAGTGAACTCCCATCATCTGTTTCAGTCTATTGCACCCAGAGTAACGTGGCGGGGTTGCCAGTTTGGTTACAGAGCAAGTTTAGCAGTGGAAAAGTTGCTACATTGTATTAGTCCCATGTATATTTGTATAAGCCTGCTGCAAGGAGCTGCATTATCTTCTAGGGTTAGTTAACATAATATGCCCATGTATGTATCTTTACTGTACAAATATCCATTGTTATCTGTCGGTGCAGTGTGTTTTAACTATGAGCTACATTTTCTCTATTTTTCACTTGTCTCCTGAAACTTCCAGAAACAAGTGACACAATATTTTCTCACCGTGTTGTGAAAGTCCTGTATCTCCAGAATGTGAGGTTTTCATGACACAACTTAAAGCTCCAATGGGGATTTTGGTATTTCATTATATTTTTTTTTATTTTTCCATCATCCATTTCACACATACTGTCTGTGTGTTTCTCCTCCTGTATTTCTCTTTGTGTATTGTGTGTGTGTGTGTGTGTGTGTAGCACAAAGTCCAAAGGAGGACCTCATAGCCACTGTTCTAACAGGTAAGATCATCCCAGCACATCCATTTCCACACAGAAATGACGTCACTTGTGTGTCACATGCTGCATGTAGAAACATTTTGGAAGATCACCACATGATCAAGTGGGACAAGCCAGAGGTGGTTTGTAGCCCTGAAGGTTTAATCTGGAGATTTGTCATAATTCTATGTCTCTCTGTCTGTGTGTTTCTGTTTGTTAGACATCCACGTCCACTCTTTAGAGGAGCTGAGGCAGCAGAAGAACTATGTGAAGCTTCTTAAGAAACAGAGCAAAGAACTCAAAGAGCTCCGTAAGAAACACCTCAAGAAGGTATATCCACAGGCAGGTGCCACACAGAATAGAAACACTGATATTTAGATCAATGTGTGTTTAATTTTTCACTCCATGTGTTGGAATTTTGCATAGAAAATGAATGTGAAAATGTTTAGATTAGAAAAATCACTTCCTTTTGCTTGTGTGCTGCAAAACAAATTGATTTCTGCTTTGCTTGTGTGTGTGTGTGTGTGTGTGTATAGGTGTGGAATATGAGTAAGGAGCAGAAGAATCGGAGTAGCCAGCTTCAATCTGACACCCAGAGGAGACGCAGTCAGATGGAAAAACATCTCAAACGTAGCATCAAGAAAAAGTGAGGATGGGTGGATTTATGGGGAATATAAAGAGAGAATCTTTCGATAAATACCAATAAATGGGGGAGGAGGTAAAGAGGTAAATGTCTAATAAAATACCCGGATGTGTGTGTGATTTTAGTGAGCCCCATGAGCCGGTGCAGCGCGAGTTGACAGCGCTGGATCAGGAGCTTGAGAAGCAGACCGTCCAGCTGAGGGAATGGCAGTTGCAGGAACTGCTGAAACTTCGACAAGAGCTTCACTCACTGGAGAAAGAGAAGCAACAAACACACCTACAAGAGGTAACAACTCACACACACACCCGTGCACACTAATTCATACTCAAGGTGACACTTGGAACAACAACAATGACTTCCTCCTATGAATTCTTAAATATACACACTCACATTAACAGAGTCCATCGCTATCTGACCTCTAAGAAACTTTGGGACTCTTCCGTACATCTGCACAGTGATTCGCTGACAGGTCGTCATCTGCTGTGGTGTGTTTTTAGGCCTTCCAGAAGTTAAAGGAGACGGCCCATGAATGCCAAGCAGGTCAGCTGAAGAAGCTCAGGGAGATATGTGAAAAGTAAGTGCTGCCATTTGACCTTGCAAAGCCAAATAGTTTGGACAGGAGTGACTTGGATCCCAAAGTCACTTCCAGAGTGGCTTAATACTTATTGTTATTAGTTTCTGTTATAATGATTTTAAAATTCTCTAGGGTTTTTTTTAAATAACATTTACAAAAACAGAAAACATTGTTTTCATTCAGATGTAATGCTGGTGTGTAACTGTGTCTGCAGGGAGAAGAAAGAGCTCCAGAAGATCCTGGACAGGAAGCGACAAAACAGCATCAGCGAAGCCAAGAGCCGTGACAAAGAGAAGGCTGAAACGTAATGAACTTGTCTTTGTTTGCTCGTGTTCCTGAGGAGAGATTATGGATATTTGGGTGGTCAGACCTGATTTTGATTCACACTTACTTTGTCTTTTTTTTTTTTTTCTTTACGCTCACTTTTTCTCTTCATCTTTCTGCCACCCTCTGTAGGGAATTGAATGAGATCAACAGGAAACATATTCAAGATTCTGTCGCCTTAATCCGCGGAGTAAGTACTCATTGTAGCGTGCGCACACTCTTATCACCCGCAGTCCTTGAGAGCGTCCATTTATCTACTCTATGGTACATTTTTCTGCTGTTGTCATCAACTTTACTCCACTCTTCTCATACATTATTTCCATTTCCCTTCCTCCCTTTTTGCCTGTCTTTTTGCCTCTCAATTCAACATCCCCCCCCCCACTCTCTTACATACTACATTTTATCCCTTATCTGCCATCTGTTTCTCTTTCCGTTTAATTTCTTGCCTGCATTCCTCTTCTCCTCACACATTTTGCTCAAATCTTCACCCACTTTCCTTTTCCTCCTTCCTAAATCATCTTCTCCTCTCATCGTTGACATCTCAAACCCCAGCTGGAGGAGGCTCAGAGCAGGAGGCAGGAGAATTTGATGCTGAGGCATCGGGAGGTGCTGCAACACATAGACAAGGAACTTCCACAGGTGAGCCAGCACACACTGACACGCACACATATTATAATGCCATCATTTCACTCATTCAGGAGCAGAAGCAGATTTTTTTTTTTACTCCAGTCTATCCTTAAGGCAAAACACAGTACTCCTGCACATACTGCACTGTCTGCCACAGAGGAACACCCAGCTGGATTGTTAAAGCAGCAGAGCCACATCAAGTTAAAGCTAGCTGATGAGATACAAACAGCAAACTTTAGCAAAAGCTAAAACTAACTTTACTCAGTGTTTTTTTTTTCTCAGCTTGTAAACAAAAAATACCAGTTTCTGATGAAGTGACATCTTAATGAAGTTTGCTGTGCCACATAATTAAATGAGACATCTGCTGAATCCAGTCATTATGGTGCAATGAAACCCAGCCAAACCCCTGCCAAAGCTAAGTAGCCTCACAGTGGCATCTCAGCTCTTGACTAGTGGAAATATGTGATTTGGTGTGGTTACCCTACCATTAAATCACAAATGAATGGATTAAGTAGTAAATTCATTAATTATATGGATTTCATTATAAATATTAACAGTGGATAGGCTGTAAATAACCAAAGTAAAGTTTATTTTCTTAATCAAACTAGTTAAAATGAAAACGAAAGTTGAAAAACACATTCTATTGGTAGATACTGCACAGTCCCTGTTAAGATTATCCAAAGACAGAATGCAGTATATTCATTGTTTTGGGTATTATCCAGGTTCTATGGTAATTCTTTTACTAGTTGGCTAAAACAACAGAATAAAAAGTTGTAAAACAGAGGTATTACAGCCTTTCTATACACAATGTGCCAGTGTCTCTAAAAACTTAAAACCCTTTTGTTCTTGATTTCACTTTTTTATATATAGTTACTGCTCTCTGCCCTTGTAGTTCAGCAGTGTTTGTGTATCTCTTGGAACTTTGGTTTCCTGCTTCTCATAAGCTTATTTCATGACAATATCACTGCCAAGTTTGAAAGGAAAAATTTGACATTAGGAAAATCAGCCTTTTCACTTTCTCTCTGGCAGTTAGATGCACACGTACATTAAATATGGATCTAACTCAGCAGGAAGGTAAATAAGTGAATTTCCCAAAACTGCAAACAGTTACTTAACATGTTTCCTATCCAGATGCAGGCTCAGTTGGAGAGGGAACTGGAAGAAGAGTCTCAGCGACTACCACAGGAAATCTGCCAGCACCTGGAGCTGGAGCTCCACAACAAAGGTCTCCGTAAGGACGCCCTGTTCTCGCCCTTTTCCAATCACAGCAGCTCCAGCCCCAGCTCGGGCTCGGGCCCACCCTCCAACTGCTCCACACCCTCTTACCCGTCATCGCCCAATCGGAGCACCTGGAACAGGAGCATGGACAATAGCACAGCCTCACTGGCCGATTCCACTTCCTCATCCACCACTCCCGTCCTGTCAGAGGCAGAGATGTCGTTCGGTTAAAGTTATTACTTGTAAAAAGGAAAATACATACATTCAACTGGGGTCTATAATGATTAATATGTGGGATAGTAATGATATAGATTATTTACTAATTTTATTCCTTTTTTTATTACAGACTGTTTTGTTCTTGTCTACAGAGCTATATTATTTTTTATTTTGCAGTTTTTGTCATATTCCACATCATGCTCCCATCCTTTAGTTGGAAGATTTCATAAGAACCATAACCAAACTTTTTTTGTCTTTTTGTTTGTTTGTTTGTTTGTTTTTACATTTTTTTATCCTTTCATGCCTTTTTCTCTGTCTCATTTGTATTTTGGTCTGGTCAGTAAGCTTTGCTACATTTTTGCCACATCTTTATGTTCACGCTGTTTTAGGTGAAGCTTTCTGTTTTTAACTGCTTTAACCTCTTTTTCTGACACTTATTGAAAGCTTTAAACTTTGTAGAGAGAGGAGCAGGTTAAAAACTGGCCACCATTGTTCAGGAAACCTTAGTAACATAGGTATTGTTGATTACCATGAGGATAAGAAAAGGTAACTCCCACAACAAATTGTTGATATTTTGTTTGTACCAACATATGACCAATGATATAAGTTCAGAATACCCTCCTTACTTAAAAAACAGCCTGTGGAGAGTGTGTCAGAAACCACACATCTTACCCACTTTTGCAAATGATCCATTTTAGAAAAGTATGTTCCAGAAATGAGTTTCAAGATGAAGGAAAAAAATAGTTGAATTTTAAACCTGATTTTATCCGTTTTTAAATCTCAAGTTTTATCTGTAATGTCAGTAGCTAACCAGTAAGTGGTGCTGCAGACCTAACTTCTTTTTTTTTTCAGTCTGTGATTTGAGCTGCCCATTCATGTAGTCTGATTATCTTATGATATTATACACACACACACACACTCACACACCTGTCTCGCCAGGATTTGCAGCATCATTGGTTGAGGGTCAAGTCTCTGGCCTTTAACCTCGCATCAGAATCCAATCAAGGTTGCATAGCGGGTGGTCAGCAGATATCCATCTGGCTAGAAAGTGTGTGTGTGAGTGAGACAGTGAGGGAAGGTTTAAGTGACATAACACTCTCTCTCTAAGTGAATGTGTAAGCAAACTCTCTTGGAGATACACACACTTGATGCTCTATTTTCTACTGATTCATCCATGGAAGATCTGTCTTCACACTGCAGCGCACGCGCACACACACAATCACACACACACACACACACACACACACACACACACACACACACACACTCAGTTTATGGGTTCAGAGGCCAAAAGCCTTTAAAACCCTCATCCCATCCAATCTATCCTGTTTGAAAAATACAGTACACAAAGTTCAATAATTTCACAAATATCTGTGTGTGTGTGTGTGTGTGTGTGTGTGGCCAGAAGTTAATCTCTTGATGAGACATCTGCTTTTGGAGGCTGTAATACTTACCAAATGCAAACAGGCCTCTCAATGTGTGTTGTGCAGATATTTAGCTACTTTTGCAGCCTAGAGAAGGACATCACATGATTAAATATCAACTCCACTGTAGGCGACACTCTTTAGATGAAGACCTACAGCTGCGCTGTGACATTTTAATGTAAAATGCACTCATCTTTTTTTTTTACTTTAAATTATCATTCAAAGCAAACACACTAGGTATTCCTTCCCCTTCTGATTGAAACACTGATTTACTCAGACCCTGATTTGCACTAGGTCTGCAGAGGTTACAGTTTTCTGATGCTTTAACTTCACTTAAGCCTCAAAATTTAAAGCATTACCTCTTGTTGCCTCATGTGTTGCTATGAAAAACAGTAGTTCAGCTCTCTTGTTTCCAGAATTGACAATAGACATAGGAACAACTTATGTAAATTTTGTTTTGGGAGTAAATGTCCACACAGTGTGTTAGATACTCCCTTCAAGTCAGTTATTGAATGTGGCATTTTGGTGCACAAACTAAACGGTACTTTAAAAATCTGTGGTTTTGTCTCTGTCAAAGCTTCGCTCTTTGTTTTCATCCTTTTTTTTTTTCTTTTGACAGAAAATGTTGATGGTTTTTGTTTTTCTTTTTTGTCTTGTCCACTTTGAGGGGTAAAATGTTGGCACTCTGTGTATGTGTACTCTGTGTGTATGTTTGACTGTACGTGAATTTTACTACTGACCACAAGTGCTGGAGAGGGATGGAGGCTGAGAGAGGTCGAGGAAAGAAAGGAGTGAATTAGATTTTTATTTTTCTCTCGAAGAAATTGTCTTTTTTTGAGATGAGATTCAGCGAGTCCTGCCTTGTCCTCTCCCGTCTCCCCCACTTCGATGAGCACTGGCTGCCTGTCTGTCTGATTGTCCCCCTCAAACACACATACACACCCCTTGTAAACTATTATCTATTTAAATAGAATTTTAACAACTTTTTCTTTGTGGTTATTTAAGTTTTTATTGATGGAAGACAGTGGAAGATTCAGGCTGCTTTAACAATTTGCAGAGTGTAAAATGTTTTCATATATCAAGTCCCCCTTACAAGTTCAGATAGTGCTTAGTATGGACACCATAAGGAAAGGAGTTTGAAGCCTATAACAATTGTTTGTTTAATTAAGAAGTCATTAGGAGGACAGCTACAGCACCATACACTCGCTGGCGTCAGCACTTTCTTAAAATGAATACACTGACTTCTTGATCTCTGATTATTTAACACTTGCCAGCCTGTTCACCTCTGGCTGCCCTGCACCCATTGTGCCACACTGCCTACACTATGTAAATGTTTTTGCTCACCTTTCTCATTTTAGACACTAATGTATGCAATGAGCTACAGAGTCAGAGAATGAACAGTGAACTCGGAGGTGAAATTGCTTCCAGTCCTCTCTAATCCAGAGGTTTACTTGCCATGAAAGTGGAAACATTCCTCGGAGGCCGTCTGCTTTTAGGGTCGAGGTGGTCCAAGCCATTCCAAGTCCTGTGGCAAATATCTAAAGTAACACATTCTCTTTGAATATGATTTTTACATTAATATTAGGTACTCAAGAGTTTTTTCATTTTCATTTCCAAGATGAAACATCCCATTTAAGGTGTCTTTTCATTTTTAAATGCACTTGTACCACTCTGTTTTTGTTGATTGTAAAAACCTTGTGTTCCTGTGACATGGACATCAATACAACCACTTTCCAATGATTTTTACTTTTTGTGTAAAGTAGTTGGTTATTTTTACAAGGTTGAGTGGCTGTTGGCAAAAGAGTCGTTGAGCACATTTGGATATTTGACAAGGCACAAGGAAGGTTTTTCTTCTTTGCAGTTGGAGCTTGGATTTGTTTTTCCCTTTTTGTTGGTTCTGTTTTCATGAGGGAAAGTTTTTGGATATTGACTGTTAAGTCAAAATATCAGATACTGTAAATAGTAATGAAACTTTATTAGCCTGTCTGTGAGATGAACTGTATAACTTGTTATCAAACATGTTAAAACTTGGGAAACTTGAGTAATCTAAACAAAACCTCAGTTTCGTCCAATATAACAAATGCACATACAGTACAGTTAGACACTGTATTCTGCATTGTACATCACAGTATCTATTTGAAAAATACAACAAACTACGAGTACTTCACATAATCAAAATTTGTTTTTTCAAGTAAATCTTTGACCTATAGACGCTCCTTCTACTGTAAAGATACATAGTGGCTTTAAATTTAGATAAACATACATACAATGTCTTTGTCAGTCTGGAAAGAGTAAAGATGACTGTAGAGTTTACAGGTGGGACTTTTTTTTGTTTAGATGAACTATAAAATACTGGTTCATGTAAAAGGACTACAATGACATTTTGGGAGTTTGACCTTTATAAGACAAGAACTGACACCAGATTCATCAGCATGCTGCTGTGAGGTCTGAGATTGGAAAGCAGTGATAAAATATTCATGAGCTTCTTTAATACTGGATTGTTAGTTAGACATAATGACTTGTTTGATTGGCAAAATACACAAATAACTTTCATATACTACTCTCAGTGCCATACGATCTCTTTTGATGGGTTTATTTTGAACTATTAGACTTAAAGCTGCACTGATCAATATTTTTATATTGATGATGTATGATCATAGTGGCAAACCTGCAGAGAATTATCACCCAACTCTACAGTTCCTCTTGGTTCTCCTGAACACTTCAGTGTGTTTCAGCTCGTTGTTTTGGTTTTATGGCCTGCAACTTAAACCTTTTGTTCATCTCATCTCTCTCATAAAGTTACTTGCCTGACTCTGATAAACTAACTGTACACTTTATGTTTAGCAGCTAGTTGCTAACTAGCTGCTAAACATAAAATGGAGACCTTAGCAGTGAAATAGACTGAAATTCTCTCAAGAGCTGGTAGAGAAGAAAACAGAGCTAATAGAATATTGGTTAATATTGGACTAGCAATTGTTTAACATGTACTAGCGCTGCCAGACATAAATTAAAATATCAGTGTTAAATTTGGATCACTAAAAAAATCCTCATCTTTTTTGGGGTAATAGTCCCTTACAACATAATTGTGTAGCAAATAATTGGACTTTTAGCTTTTGAATCAGGATCATTATTGACTTCCATTGCAAACCGCGACACTAAGAAGGGCAGCTTAGTTGTATTTCAAACTTCAGCCTGTGCCACCATGGCACAGAGAGAGGAGAGAGAGGACAGAGAAACGCAGTGTGTATGCTAACGCCGTTAGCTAGTTTCCTACCCACCAGAATGGAGCCTGGGGGTTTGTTTCTTGTAAAGCCATGAGTTTTAACCTCTGTTATTCCTGTCCTGTTTATGTTAAAAACACACATTTAAACAGACACGCACAATACCATATTCTGACACGAACAGCAGTGTACCATTAGACACCATGCTCACTTCAGCATCACACACAAACACTCCTTGACTTTACTCTTATTAGACATTTGGTGTGACTAGTCTCCCCCAGGCCCTCCCTGAGGCCTCTGGCTGTTGTGTCTTCTCTCCCTCTGTTTTTCATCCTCTCTCTTCCCCTTGTCCCATTTCCTTGCCTCCAGTTTCCCTCAATGAGAGCGTCTTTTACTGTTGGACTAGTTAGATAAATTAAAGCAGCAGCTGTGTTTGTTCACTTAAGATAGTGAAGTCAGCATGCGATATACATTAGACAAGATATGTAGTGAGATTTGTTGACACTGTACATGTAGTGTATATGATTGTTGGATATAAAGGGAATACTATACAATGATCCAGATGTAATATTTTATTGTTCCATCATAATTAATATAAATATATGACTGAAAAATCAGTAATAAACTTCCAACTTCCTCTTAAAGAGTTGAACCTCAGCTGTTTTTTTTTTTTTGTTGTTTTTTTTTACTTTTGTGACTGACACTTTGTTCACTATCAACATTAGATCTTTTCTTTTTCAAACTTCTACACGGGTGCATCATTTTCGTCTCTTCTTAAAGGTTTATTTGTCAGGGCTGTGGTTGCTTGTGTTGATGGCAATATTTTTTTCCATAGTTTCAGGCTTTTTGAGCACTTATCTCCCATTCATTTGTAATGAAATGTGTCTATTATTTAAGACTTTTTGCTTTGTCTTTTGAGTTAACTAAATTTGACAGACTGGATTTTAAGGCACAGCTTTGCTTTCACACTTTTAGTTTTTTGCAGAAAGTAGAGAAACTGGCTTCAAGGTTTTAAGTCTCCAGTTTGCTCAAGTATCATGGAGCAAGAAAATTGCCATTTAGAGTATTTTAGTACATTTGCAATATGTTCATTTTGTTTTGTCAAAGGTGTGAGTAATAGATAAAATCTTCTTTAGCAGAACAAAAGCCAAATCATAATGATACTAAATCAAATACTACCTTCATATTTTGAAAATGTATAATGCAGTTGTTTGGTGATTAGTACTCAATCATTAAGTCATTATTTAACAGGAAGAGTCACCCTATGAGCTGTACAGTGGAGCCTTGACACTGGAGAAGTCTGAGGATCTAGATGGATGTGATCTGGAGTGGGAATCCTGACGGACCAATCAGAAAGCTGGTGCAGATGAAAACTGGAGGCGAATGGAGTGGAGCTGTGTCGTGCCAATCAAGACACTGAAATGACTGCTCACAGCTGGTGAGGAAGGAACTGATTTTTACAGCAACAGAATGATTGGTTGTGGTGAAATCTGATGGTTTGCAGTGAAAAGCGTGAGCGCCCTTAGCCAACTTAAGTTAGAATGGAAACATTGAAAAAATATTGTAAGCAGAAAAGTTCCTGAGAGAACTTCATTATTGTTTTTCTGCAGCTGCACCTGACATCTGACACTTAATAAGAATAATTAGAACAAACAGCAGGAAGAGCCTTAAGTAATAGGGAATGAATAATTTAAAATAAATACTAGCTCAAGATTAATGTGAGTAATCTGATGGGTTTTTAGGAACAAACGTATCAGTCATCTCTCTCACTGACATTGCCTGTCTTCATCTAAAATGACACATTTTATTGCACTGATGTATCATCATAAGAAATTAGCCCCAAGCCTTTTCCCTTTAACATGAGTCATTATATGCATGGAGCACACAACATGTCAGCAGCACTGGACTGTGGATTTGTCACAGGGAATGTGACAGTACAGTACACAATGTTGTGTGTACTGTACTGTATATTTCTACTGTTCTGTGTTGTACATGTGTGTGTACAGTATGTGTGTGTTCCCTCCCTTTGTCGATCTGTGGCTCCTGGGTGGCTTTGTGTTATCAATCAATATGATGATGACTTACTTACACACATGCTCACACTTACATGCACACACACACACACATGCAGGAGAAATGGACTTTTGTGAAGGTGAATATACTTCATGCGCACACACGCGCGCATAGCCTTACTCAGCAAAGAAAGGAAGTGACACTATTAGCTGCTGTTGTGCTCAACTGGCAGCTGATAAACCAGACGCCAGCTTTATCCTCACATTCTCATCTCTTCTTCCTCTCCTCTTTTTCTCTCTCATTTCCTCTCATCCCTCGCTGCTGCTGGGCAGGGTCGGAGAGGTTAGTTTTAGAGTATAATCCATCACAGTTTGTTGATTACCTGCTGCAAATCCTCAGTGATCAGCGAGACAATAGAGTCTCAGAGGAGACAATTGGTTTGGGAGATTATGTACATTTAATCCAGATGCAGTAATGTATTCTGATTATCACCTGCGTCATTTGCAAATGTCCATACCTCCGTAAACAAATCTGTGGAATCTGTTCCAACTATGTCTCCCTTCTGTTTCACAAAAGTCATTATTCTGTTCTCTCTCATTGTCGCCATCTAACCAGATGTAACTACCTCAATCCTTTTCTTTCTTTTCTTCCATTTCCTGCATCTTTTTTGTTGAGATATAACAAAATCATTCTTCTTCACTGCCTTATCCAAATACTCTCCCTCCTCCAGCGCAAAACAGACTTAAATCCCAGCAGGAAAAACAGATCATTTCACTCTCATCCTTCTCCCACTCTTTCAACAGTCCCTTTTTTTTTCCATCTTCCCATCTCTTCCTTCCACCCAGTCAATCTCATTTCATTCCAAACTCCTTTATCCCTCCTATTTGCCTTACAGTCTGATCTGCCCTTCTCTCAGTCACAGCCACTATATCGTCTGCTCTCTTTCTTTGATTGCATCTGTTTCTTTTTAACCCCCTCCCGCTCTCTGTCTCTTTTTATCCCCCTCATCCTCTCACACCAGTCTATCAGTCTCTCTCCCTCTCTCTCTCTTTCCTCTTCTCTATCCTCGCTGACGTTGCTGTTTGTTTTTATCCTTTCACAATTCTCTGAACTGCACTGGACATCCTCTTTATTTTTCTAGCCATAAGTCCTTCCTCTCAGTCAATCAGCCAATCGTGTTTTCTGCCTTTTCTTTTTCTTCCTCCTTTTTTAAAGGGGGCACAAAGTTGGTAAATGGTCATTCTTAAATATTATGTCATTTTTGATAAACTTGTTTGAACTAATACTGAAGATAACATAATATAGATGAATTGTTATATGAAAATTTTCTCACAGTTTTTGTATAGCTGTTAGCCTACTGAATATAGCTGCAATCAGTTGACGTAATACTATTAAATTTAATTAATTAAATAATGAGCTACGTTATACAAATACATGGCGTATTTAATAATAGCTAAACAAAAATGCTTCTATGTATATAGCAATGTATTTATTTCATCTAGATGAAAGAATGTGCTTCAATATTCAAACAGCCATACAGCTGTAGTGTTAGATAAATGCCTAAACACATTAAGAAGACTGACAATGCTTGGAATTATGATGGACATTTCATTTTTTCAACATTTCAAAAAAATTTGCTGAATTCTTTCGCAGTAATCTTGCATGAAGCCTCTGTCACTATCTGCCTTGGACACTGCATTGCTAGTGTGATATAGCAAAAAAAACATCTTTTTTTCTCTTCCTGCTTCATGAAACACATTGTAATGCTGCTCTTCTGATTCCACTCGTCTCTAAATGACCAAAACAGAACTTTCCTCTTTTGATGAGGAAAAACATTTTGTTTGGTGAATACTAATTAGAAGTTGTTTGCAAAAACTGCAGAGCCAATTAACCAACTAAGAGGTGTCAAAATCAGTTTATGCATGGAGGCAAACGTTTGGACCCAGGAGAGGCGAGGCGATCAATGTAGCGTGTCACTTCCTGTCTTCTTCCTCATCCCACAGGGTGAATCTATGTCAGCACCAACTCCATCACTTCTTTCTCATGCCTCAATTTGTTTATTGCTCTCTCTCTGTGCCTGTTTGTCTCAAATTCTGGTCACATTCGCTCTCCTCCCCCTCTGTCTGCCTCTCTTTCTGCCTTCCTCCTCACTCACTTTGCAGCTCTCCATCGTTTTTCCTGTCTGTCTCTTTTTGTTTCTGTCTGCATCCTCCCTGTTGTTCCTCCTCCTCCACTCCCCTATCTCTCCCCCAGGACTGTTGTGTTTACTCTTCGTCTCTTCGTCTCGTTCTCCTCCAGCGGAGGATGGAGACGTGTCTTGCCGTTGTGGTTACTGTGGGGTTGCTGTGGGAATAACAGCTGCCACTTCGGTGTTCAGAACTGACAGAGAAGAACGAGAAAGGGATGAAAAAGGAACAGACTAAAAAGATGCAAAATATAAACCGTTTCAAACCTCTAAGTCAAAGTTTGCCTTTTTCCCCCTAATTTCCCCAACTGTGTTCATATAACATGAATGCATCTATGAGCAAACACATGCACCTGGAACACAGAAAAGTGGAAACACTCTCACCTCCCTCCATTGTCCGCTATTCCCAAAGTGCCTCAGAGCAAATCAGGGAACCACAGTAGAGGTGTTTATTGGCCAACAGAGCAACGCAGCAGTTGTTCTGGTCAGGTCCCAGGTGTGTAAGCTATGTGTGTGTTTGTGTGTGTGAGAATATAAATCTCCAACAACCGCTCCCCTCTGGCCAGTGCTACAAATATGATAGTGTTTCTCATGTTGCCAGGTTAGATAACAGCTAAAAAAAAAAAAAAAACAGTGGTGAATGTTGATGAGATAATTAACTGTGAGGCAGTTTTGTCAGTTTGCTGAAATTAATGTAAAAAGAAATGCACAAACAAGGTGAGTTTGCAGGTTGACCTCATCTTACCCAGCAAGCATTCCACAGAGACTAAGTGATACTATGACATGATGGCATTTTATACACATCGTGTTTTGGAGTTATTTCTGTCTCATAGAACTCAGAAGAACACAAACAGAAGCTTTGGACAGATACAGGAAGAGATCAGTATAAATACATCTATTCAGTGCAGTTACCATTACAACATCTGCAGAGTAGGAAAATACTTCATTCAAATGGCCAAAGAAGCATCTTGCTTTTCCAAAACTAATACAAGAGTCTGCAAAATGGGGATGGCACTGCTATGAAACCAAGATTCAGTTTTCTTTATGTCCATTTTTATATCTTAGATCATTTTTTACCACTTGGGGGCAGTGTAAGAGGTTAGTTGCTAGTTGCTACCATTGTTTGTCTTGGGCAGGTCACATGATGATGAGCAGTGACAGTGAACCAGAACATTAAAGCTGCAGGTCAGACAACCAAGACAATGAGCTAAAAGAGGCTAAAACTCTATGACCTGAGGCGAACACCAGAGTTTGGACCTAATTCTCCAAAGGTGTGTCACTACTAGTGACTTCTTTCACATTATACATAGTCTTTTGACCCATTATTAACATAAGAATATTAATTAAGAAAAAGAGAAATGAGTGAGAATGAAGAAAATTGCCTCATGAGACTAAAAAGAACTCTGTACTGATCAGAGCCTCTCCCACCACAATCACTAAGCCATTGTTTGCTTGAATTAGACAGGCCCACATGATTCAAGCCCTTTGGGATGCTGATTTGACCTTTTCATCACTGTTTGATCAGGGAGAAATCACCTGAAAATCCAGCCTAATCCCCTGTTTAGACAGCCGTAAAATTTGTCCCGATGCAACACAGTTGATTCAGCCTGGTATATTCCCTTTGGTGTGACCACTCATGAGTTCAAACAGGCCCCAGATGAAATTGAAACTCTGGCAAATGTTTGGAAGAGGACACTCTGCACACTTACCATAGAGCTAGTATCAGCGTCATGGTCAGAATAAGCTGAGACTGAACATACATTTCAGCGACTTGTTGCCCCAAAGGGCCTTGGTATTTACATTTGACTGGGAAATTTATATTTTCAGTTTTTGGTAAGGGCTTAACTCCTGTAGGACTTGTATGATAGGACACAGCTGTTGCATGACTGTCATTTTTCTTTTTGAATGAACACTATCTAAATCAAAGCAGAAGATGCTGAGATATGCCGACTTTTATTCCTTACTGTGGGTTGAGCTTTAGCAACAAATAACAACATTTTGTTTGACTCTCCATCTATACATTGTCAATGCTTTATAACACAGACTCTGTTATAATTTGCAGTTTCCCAGCCTGAGGCCAGATAATCCTGGTGACATCACTGTGACATAATCAGGGTCATGTTCTCTGAGGTTATAAAGCTTTTGTCTGTGAAAGTCGACTGACATTTATGTATAAAATTCCCCTTTGACTGTGTATTTGTATTGAAACAAACAACAAAATGTAACAAAAAAATGATAATGTGTTCCATGAGCTGGAGATGTTTGCAGTCTAGTGAACATACTAGAGAAAGTGAACTATGCAGCAACAAATTATTGTTATTATTATTACTCAGTAAACTCCTGTCATAAATCAAACATGCAGGCTGACAATGATAAGTGTTGTCAAGGCAAACAGTCTTTTCTGCTCTTTCAAGATCTCTGCTCATTATTGTGTTTATTCAGGTGTTGATTGGAGATTGCAAAGTTAATTAGTATTAATTTCTATTTATGTGATTCATATCCAGGCCCCTCAATATATCATGTTGATACGATACTGACAACAAAAGTCTAGGAACGACAGATTTTGATCAGTTCTTCAGATAATATATAATTTCTATTTACTGAAGAGTGTCAGGCACACAGATTGAACACAAACACAGACTGTCACAAAGTAATACATGTATTCTTGTAGTGTATTTGAAGTGGAAATGAAGTACAAACAATTTAGTAGATCAAATTAAGCTTACAATCAACCAGTCCTTTATTGTACTGCAATCCTGCTTTTAAACTGGCAAGTGATCTGCCATTTTCATAACAGACCACAGTAATATGATAAAAGTACTATTTTTCATCATACTAGCAGCTTGTCTCTTGAGTAAGTCCACAACTTTGGTCCAGATTGAAATCTTAACAAATATTAGATGGGTTGTCATTAACCTTTACACAGACATTCATGAATCCTAGACTTTGGGGATCCTCTGACTCTTCCTTCAGCAGTTTTCTGGGGGAGTATTATTTCATTTTGTGGAGGGCATTTTTGCCTATGACAGTGTTTTTTTGTTTTGCCTAGGACAGTGGTATTTCCATAAGTCATTACCTCATATCTGATTGTTTATGTGATCTGTGCAGCATCTTATCTTTTTATATACAGTCTGTGGTGACTTCATTAAACCTGTCATCCATTCATATTTATTTATTCATTCGAGGTGGACCAAAATCGATCAGCCAATCAGCGTTTTTCTGCCAATGTTAGCCGACGTATGTCGTCACTGGCTGCGACGTGTCTTGCCATTGGCTACTACTTTCTGGGAGGAGCGCAGAGAGGCGGAGAAACTAGGTCGGAAATCAGATTTAAAACCAAGTTTGAACCGTTGCTCCTGTTTGCCAGTACTGTGAGAAAATGTTGTTACCGGAGAGGTCTGGATGCTAAAACAAAAGCTGCTTTTTTGTCGAACACGAGTGAGACTGGACTGAACACGAGTGAGACTGGACTAAACACTCCTGCAGCGCGAAGGTATGGCAAACAGTTAGCTGCTAGCGTTAGCATTAGCCTTATCGACGAGCGTTAGCATTAGCATTAGCTTGTAATGATATAGTTTAATTCCATTATCTGAGCCGTTTATATCGCGTGGGTAAGAGTGTTTGTGTTTTTCTGTGACTGTGGTGTCCCTGACATGAGTTGTGGAGGGTGGTAATTGTTTACTACTTAGTCAGTTTGGCTCCAAACATTTTACTGCTTCTTTGTAATGTGGTCATTTTGTGTCTATTTGTGGTGGTATTGCATAGTTTTGCGTCTCTAGCTCTCTCTACTTATGGTCAGCTTTGTGGTTGTTTTGCATCATATTGTGTCTTTGTAGTTTTGTGTCTATTCCTGGCCATTTAAGGTTTCTTTGTGGCCATTTTGCGTGTCAGTGTGGCAGTTAAACATCTCATTGTGATCGTTTTGCGACTCAGCATTTTGTCGTTTTGTGTGTCTTTGTAGCTTTATAGTAGAAAACTGTCCATAGATATCCATTGATCCCCTGTTGTGTATATTATTAATTAGAAATCTGTTTGTGGTGACTTGAGACTTTATTGAGCTCAGTTTTGAGTTAAATACAAGCTTGAAAACTAGATTTTAAATCTGTGCTCCTCCATAAGTTTTAAGCTTCAAGAGTAGGTCACAATGTATGAGCTGAGATCACTGTTAGAAATCATTATAAAAACTTTTAAAATTTGCTTTTCTCTCTGAGATCAATAAGGCTGTATTCTAGTAACATGATTAATTTATTCACCTCAAAACTCACAGTCTGATTGTCAGGGTTCTAGTGTTTAGTTTTCAGCGTTGCTCTACACTGTTTCTACACTGCATTCTTTATAATTAGGTTATTTGTTTTTCAAGTGTTGTACTTGTGTTTTCCAGGTTTACTGATTCAGCTGCTGCAGCCTGGACAGAAACACCAGCTCTCACCTTACAAGCCAAACAGGTATGTGTCCTCAAGATTTACCCAGTCTGAAAAAATGGTTGATGAGCTGAATCATTAATATCAGTAACAGTGTTATTGTTTACATCCCTGGTATTTAATGAGTTTAGTATTGAATATAATAATAACTGAATATAATAACAACTGATTAATGATGTCTATACATGCCACCTTCAAACATTTGCACTCTACACTTTACATTTTAATTATGTATATTTATGCTCCTTGTGTATATATCTATGCTCCTTGTTAATATAGTTTTTGCTTTTTTTTTTAATTATAACTGTCCTTTAGCACCGATATACCAAGACAAATTCCTTCTATGTGCAAACTTACTTGGCAATAAAGTCAGATTCTGATTCTGATAAATTGTCAGAAAATATACTAGTAAAAAAACTCAAAATAGTCTGAAGTATAGTAACTAAAAAATACCGCAAGATAAAACCCAGCTTTCAAAAATTTACTTAAGTGAAAGTTTTTATTATGCAGGTCACAGTAATTTACATGGTTCCTCCAATGGTTAGTTGACAGACAATTAATATAGAAAGTTAAGATTTAAGATAATCATTTTAGTTAAATTTTCCCAAATATTTATTGTCATTGATTCCTAAAGATGTGATGCTTTTTCTTGTCAAGTGACAGTAAACAGCCCATTTTCTGAGACACTCCTCTAATGTTTGGAAAATTTCCTGGTCTGACTGTAATGTTGAATATTTATGTGTGTTTTGGGGTTAAACTGTTGATGAGGAATAGGTCATAGTGTATTTATCATTCTCCTTTGTATATTTCTCTTTTTATTTTGTCCAGGTGTCACCACTTCCTCCATGATCACACAGAGTCTTCATACAATGAAGAAGTTCTTAGAAATCAGGACTGAGGCCTCCAGGTAATTCCCAAACAGCTTTACATCAACACAGAGCACTGACATTAAATTATATATCTTCAGAAATTGATCTGAAGTCTGAATAATTTGATTTGTCACCAAAAGAATTCACTCATTGTTAAAATTTATTTACATAGTTCATGAATGTACAGTTCAATGAAAATGAAGACTTAAAATAATAGCTCTCTTTCTCTCTCTCGCTCCGTCTGTCTCCCTCACTCTCTTAAGCCTGGCACACACTAAAGGATTTTAAAAATCTTATGATCTTAGAAAATGTGAGAGACCACACATATGACAACAGATAATGTCAGATTTCACAGTTTTGTTCTTATAGTGTATGATGTGCAACAAGAAGGCCAAAACAGCACGCCACACACTAACAGATTCACCACCAACAACCAGAGTCTGGACTCTCAGAACTGCTTCAGTCTGCTTGCTTCCTGATTGGCTATTGCTCCTTTCCACATGAAAATCCACAGAGTGCATGCCCGGCTATCCTCTGTGTACTCCCCACATGCAGGATTTTCGATCGTAAATATTGAACGTTTGATAATCCTTCAGATCGTCATCAGAGCAGATCAGGGAGGGTAAAATCACTCTTAACATGCTGCACACCACAGGAAAATCTGACAAGATCATCTTTAGAACCAACTGATAATCGATCCTTTGCTTACTTTAGTCAGGAGGGAGGGATTTAAGCCCATAGTCGGCCTGATTATCTTTTGGCATGTACCCTGCTTTACTCTTTCTCTCTAATTCTGTCTCCTTCTCTCCTTCACCTCCTCTCTCTCTACCTCCTACTCACTCTCTGTGTCTTCCTTTACTTCTGTCTTTTGACAGTTTGAAGTTTAACACCCTTTGTGTCAACTCTGTGCACTGTGCTTTTATTTTGATGTGTTAAAAGTCACATGTTTATATTAATGTTTGTTGTGTTTTTCTCCACAGGATTCAAACTTCAACCATTAAAGCACAGAGAGGAGAGACAGACATGAACACATTTTCAGAAGGTCAGTGTTAGTTTATTCTTTTCAGTCTGACTCTGTCATTATCTCAGCTGCAGTTTGACACTTTAAAACCTCTGTCTGGAACAAATTAAAGCTACTGTAACTTATAAGTTGTAATTAGTATTAACAGTATAGATGCAAAAAAAAAAAAAATTAAAATATCGAAAACTATTTCTGACCATATACAAACTTAACAGAAAATATAAAACTTTAGTTAGAATAGAATAGAATAAAAACTTGGAAATAAATTGATATTGGAAAACCTTTTAATATTAAATATAATATTAAATATATAACCAAACCTTCAAAAATACATTGAAAACCTTAAATAAATAGTTATAAAAAGCAAGTATGAAATAATTTAAAAATACATTTCAAAACCTAAAGGAATAAGTCTAAAAATAAGGATAAAACGTTTAACAAACCACAAGAGGTTTGATAAATAAGGTTAAAACCTTTAAATCTTCAACCTTTAAAGTCAGTGTAAAGCAAATTCTGAGATTTGTCTATAAAAACATTATTTATGTTAGAAAATACTGGTTAGAGTGAGGCAGTAATACACTTGCCATAATAACACACTCAGAAAGTTAATTTATTATCAGTGTAACTGTTAAAATAAACATCAGTAATATGACTGCATAATGCAACTTGTTTTTGAGTCCCTAAAGACAGGCCATTTGATCAACAAAAACAAAAAGCTCTGGTGGCTCAAACATGTATGGAATAGAATGCTAACTGTAACTGTGCTGCACTGAGTAGGCATCAGCATCTCAGCTTAGAGAGCTCCTTATTTTTTCATGATTTTGAAACCTAATTTTAGATATTTACCAATTTTTTTAACCATTCAAATTTAGCTGGGTGGTTAATAGCACAATATTCTGTGGTGTTACTAACTCAGAACACCATCAGTGTAACTGCTTTACACAAACTGTAAAAGTATATATATATATATAAACCTTTAAAAATAGATCTAAGAATTAAGTATGAAACCCTTCTAAAATAAATTTAGAACCTTAAAAAAATATCTAAACAATAAGTATTAAACCCATAAAAAGTTAAGTACAAAACCTTAATCAAGTCTAAAAAACAAGTGTAAAGTCTTTAATATATGGTTAAAACCCTTAAAAATATATTTAAAAGTAAAACAAGACCCTAAAAACTATATGTCTGAACAATGAGTGTAAAACATTAAGTATAAAACCATAAAAAATAAAATTTTAAAATGTTTAAAAATACATCTAAAAATTAAAACACATTTTTCTTAAAATGCAATAAACTGATTTGTATACCTTCAAAAATAAAAATAAAGGAAATAGAGAAATGCAACTCAAAAGTTTAGAAAGACAATTATTTTATTCCAGACAAAATTTAACAAAACACAGAAAAGATAATGACAGACGTTTGACCTCAAGGAAACACTTGTGAGAGCTGGTTAGAGTTAGTGTTAATGTAGTTATGAGCACATTTTCCAAAGTTGAACATGTCTATGAAGCGTCTTTGTGATCATTTAACTGCTTGTAATAAAATTATTAAATAGTTGTATCAAAGGTGTTTAACAAAGTTTTTGGAAATGTGCCCATGACTATATGACAGATGTTAGAGAAAAAAGTGTTTTCGCTTGAACAACAGGAATCCAGAGCTGTTTACAGCAGTTAGATGGTGGAGGTCTTTTATCAAATTAACAGCTTCGCAACACTTTTGTTTTCTTTCATCCACTTCAGTTCTTCAGCTGCTGTTGTCTTCTCCTCCTGCAGAGACAAGAAAACGTGTTAATCACAGAAACTGGTAAGTAAATCAAAATATTTTTACAACATACTATTCTGACATGTTTTATGCCTTACTATATAATCACATTTTTCTGACCATTTTTGATGCCTTACTATACTATGACTTTTTTTGATGGTTTTTGAAGCCTTACTTTACTATGACTTTTTTTGAAGCCATACTATACTGACATTTTTTGATGGTTTTTGATGCCTTACTAGACTGTGACTTTTTTTGAAGCCTTACTTTACTATGACTTTTTTTGGTGGTTTTTGAAGCCTTACTAGACTATGACTTTTTTTGAAGCCTTACTTTACTATGACTTTTTTTGACCATTTTTGATGCCATACTATAGAATGACTTTTTTTCATGTTTTTTGACGCCATACTATACTATGACTTTTTTTGACCATTTTTGACGCCATACTATACTATGACTTTTTTTCATGTTTTTTGACGCCATACTATACTATGACTTTTTTTCATGTTTTTTGACGCCATACTATACTATGACTTTTTTTGACCATTTTTGACGCCATACTATAGTATGACTTTTTTTCATGTTTTTTGACGCCATACTATACTATGACTTTTTTTGACCATTTTTGACGCCATACTATAGTATGACTTTTTTTCATGTTTTTTGATGCATACTATACTATGACTTTTTTTCATGTTTTTTGACGCCATACTATACTATGACTTTTTTTCATGTTTTTTGACGCCATACTATACTATGACTTTTTTTGACCATTTTTGACGCCATACTATACTATGACTTTTTTTCATGTTTTTTGACGCCATACTATACTATGACTTTTTTTCATGTTTTTTGACGCCATACTATACTATGACTTTTTTTTGACCATTTTTGACGCCATACTATAGTATGACTTTTTT